>NC_065574.1:34652877-34958746 GCF_937616625.2 Mercurialis annua | reverse complement strand
TTAAAATTCAAATGTCAAAACACATTAGACATTGAATTTTAACTCTAGTCCTATCGTATAAACGATAGACTCAATGAACAAACTATGACACTATAAACATCGCATATAAACTAATCTCAGTATTGAACTTCTCGTTCAATATATAATACCACTCTTGGTATGGACTTATAGTCCTTTTAACATTAATCACTTTTATTAACGTAGGACTTTATTAAAACATCACATTGTTTTAATAAACCAACTATCCTCAAACGTTTAAGTTCTTTTTAACCTTTTACGTATCAGCTAACGTTTCAGAAGTCCCTTGAATCAACAATCGAGTATACAGGTCGAACTAGGACGAAAACGTCCAAATACCGGACCTCCGACTCGCTGTGCGTCCGCACAGAGGGGCCTGTGCGTTCGCACAGCCCTGGCTGTGCGCTCACACAGCCCTACCCTGGGCTGTGCGCCCGCACAGCTAGCCTATGGGCCCGCACAGCGTTTTGGCTGTGCGTGTGCACAGCCACGGGGACACTCCCCGGGCCAAATCCGACATGTTTCCGATGCTCCGGAACATTCAAAAATATTAATTAAACACTCTACTACACAATCCAATTCAATTCTATAATTAAAACGTTGAATCGATACGCACACGATAGATTCGATACGTTTAATAATTAAATCGAATGTATAATAATTATATATCGAAATAAACTTCATATACGAAATTAATACCTCGATTACTTGCATAATCGTTCAAGAAACGGAGTTGGAATCACGAAATGGATCGCGCCGCGGCGGGACCTAATTTCCCGCGCACTGTGTGCGCCTCACTTGCTAAGCAAGCAAGTGTTTCATTCTTGAAATGAAATACAATGAATTGTGCCGTGCCCTCTCTTCTATTAATAGGGAAAATGTTGGCTAAAGTACCCTTTGGTACTAGTTCAATTATGCACTTTTACTCTAATTTTAATTAGTCGTCCGTAGTCCAAACGGAGACTAATTCCAAATTTTACGAAATTTTACCCAAAAATCTAACAAAATATAAAACGAATAAAAATATAATTTTTATTCGAATCCGACTTATATTTTATTTTTAATAAATCTCGGAAGATTTATTAGGTCCAAATCAGTCCCGCTTGAATAAAATTATTACGTCCAAATTTCATAAAAATTTGACGGTAGTTCCGTCAAATTATTTCGCGAATATTAACATCAAAATTATTCGCTCGGGACTTATAAATTATTTTATTTTAATTTGGACTAATTAATTATATTTAATTTTTTAATAATTGAAAACTAAGAAATAAAAGTTTAGAGAACAAAAGGAATATTTTTCCTTTACTTGCCACCAAATCAACCGCCTCTCCTTTTCTATTTTTTTTCTTTTATTTAATATATATATATATATATTTATATATATCTTAACGTATATTCGTCCATAACTCGTCGAGCTTTCCGAGTTTCGACATTTTAATTTCAGGGTTTTGTCCGAAATCTTAAACTCTCCATTTAGAGTGGTACATTGATATATTAATTATCAATATATCAATTTATACGACGCTAAAAAATATTCTTAAATTTACTACTCACGCCCAGACTCATTTATTAAAATTTAAATTCCCGATTTAAATTTTAAACTCATATTATTACGATATTCTTTTATAGATATATATAAATTAAATTTACGTTTAAATTTAATAAATCACTTCCCGTGATTTAATTTAACAACCTTAAATAGTCAAGCCTTATTATTACCATTTGACTATTAAACTTAGTTTTTCCGAATATTTTTCTTAATATTCGAAACCTCAAAATATTATTTTTAATATTTTGATTACTCCAATTTGACCTCATGGCATATTCTAATTACTTAAAATTACGGGGTATTACATTCTCCCCTCCTTATCAAAATTCGTCCTCGAATTTAAAATTTTAGCCACATAACTTTATTAACCTTTAGCAGTTTTTATACCTTATTCCTTATACTTTACGTAGCATACGCTTATTTCTACCAGCGGTAGATTCTAAACTTCGTCCTTACAGTATTCGTGTATGATATACGGAATACTTGTCACGACGCCAACTCGTCGGTTGCATCTTCATGCAACTTCCTTATATGTCACGATTCATCATGACTTGGAGTTAACGCTCCACATTCTGTTATAACCTAGGTTATACTCTTTATCGTATTCCTCATAACCTCTCAATTACGCTTCCTCTTTGGATCAGTGTCCTTCGTCTGTCAACGAAGTGTAAATTCTTACACTGTTCACTCGTATGTATACACATGATTTGTATCTTTGTCAAATCATGTCTTATATCGTCTCTTTTTCTTCACTTCTCTTAACACATAAGAGATCAATTGCTTTGATCTCATAATGCTTTCTGATAGCATTACTCTATGAGTTCTCTAACTCCATACTCTTTTATACACTTAAGGTGTGTATATTCTTACTATTGAGTTTACCCCTTTACGTCGCTTGTTACTTATGGATAACAAACGATACTACTGTCTATTTATTGATCTAAAACTTTTCACAAGTTTTAGTCGTCTGTTTCACCTTTATCGTTTTAACTCTCATCAACTTGCTGTTATTTGCAAAGTCTTGAGAGTATGGAACATATGATCTTCATCATACTGTTCACAATCACTTATTTCGAGTTAAAATTTTCTCGACATCAAGATATTTTGACTACAAATCCTTTAATATCTTCTCTTCTCATTTCCATTCTAGTTTCAGCAATAGTTTCCAAAACCAGTATAATCACTGGCATTCAAGTTTGACATACTAGTCCTTTATACACTTATTATAATCCTTGTCATAGCCTTACTCGTATTGTTCCAACGACAGCTTCTATGACTTCATAGTACCTCTTCGTGGTGCTTTGACAAAACACTTTATGTGATACTCAGACTATATGTGTCTAGTTCACACAATCTATCGTCTTGTTTCAGTATTTTGTCAATAATACTGAAATCGCAAACTTCTCGTTGCTGATCTACATCTAGCACATACTTTCAATCATATATTATATCACACATTCCATCATATACTCAACTGGAGTATTTCCACTTCATCTTATACTTGGTTATGTCCATAGACTTTTCAGGTTTGAAACCTTACGTCCAACACTTGACTATTCAAAACTTGAATGTCTTACTTAACGGTCGCTAGCATAGTAGTGTAGTATGCATATGATTTCTGCAAACCAACACACTTCCACTGCGCTACTCTGATATACAATTCACTAACTGTTCTTTTTACAGTTAGGTTGTAGGATCTCTATATAACATTCTTCTTATATCATAATCTTTTGGTTTTACTTACCAAGCATCTTTTCCTGTCTAAAAATCAACATCCATTGACTTTTAGTTCGTAGGTAATGTACACAGTATCCTAAAGGTAGTGTCTCTCAACGTCTATCACAATATCTCTTATCTCGTAATTAGTTCGCACTTTATATCACACCACTAATGTCTTTCGACTTCCAGTGCGACTATAACTATTGCCAATTCCAATTCATACATTGGCAGTTACCTCGTGCTTTCTCATCCATCGAGGAACATTTTCTATATCTCCATCATGTTATATCATAACATATCTCCACTTGACTCTTTAACATATCTTATATATTTTATGAATAGTGCTAACACTTGCACTATTTCCAACCATTTCTTTTTAAATCCCCTCATCCAATCTTATGATGATTTGCCTAATCAACTTTCGCTCTTTCTTGATTGAATTCGGTTACGGGTGCATATATTTTTTTTAAAAAAGAATCTTGCAAGCAGTGTTCGCAGTCCTCTGCGAAACTTAAGAAATTATTAACTTCTTTAACAATACTGGTTGCTTCCACTTATTAATCACTTTGAATCTTTCTCAGATTAACTAGATATCATCAAAGATTTTTAGTGTTTCCAAATTGTCACTTACATTTGGAAATCTTAACTTAATTCTGACGTTCTCTCAGAATTTACAACACTGGTCGCATACATTGTGCATCTCCTTTCTTTATTAGTCACACAGACTCATTGTCCATTAACACCACTTCCAGAATAATGCAAAAGTAGCTTGACTACTTGTTCTCATATATCTCATAAGAACAGCTAAAGTGTTCGCTAACTCCATGTTCACATCAGAACTAGTAGTACTCATACTACGTTCTGTAACTCCACTTATACTTAGTTTTGAAAAATCCATCACTCGTATCTAACTTACGCTATCTTCACGTTAGACCTTAGTTTAACTTCTTCTGTGTCCACGTTTAACAAACGTGTGAGACGTATTTCTATTACACTTCTCTATCTTCCTTCGTGCAATACTCGTTTGCACTCTTATAATTATGTCTACTATTGACACCTTCATTGTCAATGTATCTTATCTCAATCTCAATTAACCTTAACTTAGTGACTTTACTTACATTATAGCTAGGTAAAGTCAAACTCACTATTGCACGTATCGATAAAATATTTCCATGTTATTCTTAATCTCGATACACACCAATTGCAACTTATGTTTTCTCTTTCCATTTAATAAGCAATTTACCTTTCACTCGTACGCTTATTTCATCGTAACTCGTTTCGTACGATGTTACTCTCTATATTACTTCCTTATCTCCTCATATAGATTTACTATCGGCTGTGTCCCTTCACAGGTCTACATTCTTTTTCCTTTTTATTATCGCGGAGCTCTTATCCGGATAATCTACTTTCATCATATTGTTTATCTCAAACTATGACTTACTCAGAATCTTTCATTCATTCTGATGCATAACATTCTCAGACCTTACATCTTTGATCTGACTATCGCTACGTATTATTTCTTAGCCTTATACTTATAGCCTCTTTGCTCTCAGCTAAGAGTCATCCTCAATGCTCTATAGCCATTACTACATATAATTAACAGACTATCAATTTCTCGCTCCATTTTCAAAACATTCATATTAAAAATAAAATATTTATTTCACCATTTCCACTTTTGGTCGGCCATACTTTACACATTTATGGCCCGACATTCGAAATACATGTACTCTACATGTATATTCCGTCACCAGCCAGCCAAGACTTCATAGTCGCAAGGCCTAGTTCTCGGAATTTTCACATTTTGAAACTGTTTCACAACAGTTTTCATATTCATTTACATATACATAGAGCTTACATTGATAATCCTAAGTTAATTAAACTCGATACTTCATACTTTTATCACTTGCACTTTTTGCTCACTGTCAAAATTCATGCAAGTTTCTCATCAATACTTTCAAAAATATCCATCGTATAACTTTCCGTTTGACGATCACAACGGTTAACCTCTAGGCAACCATTTTAGGAATATCATATTCCAAAATTAAACTGATCCAACGGTTCAATTAAAAGTTATTAGGGTCTTTACTACACCCTATCGGTTTTCAGACATCATCTGAAACTCGCATCATCAATACACTATCTTTATCAACTACACTCTCAATCGTGCGTTTTTCACTTACCTTGAGTCTTCCTAAACTCAAGTTATACTAATTGCTAGTGAAAAATCACGTATCTCTAACGTTTTAATCACTGCTCAATCAGTAGGTTCTATCTCTCCTTTCTTACTCCTAGTGTCTCAGGGTACAATTCCCTAAACACCTTGTTTGAGGATATTCTTATCCTTAGCTTGTCGTAACTTGGATATATATATCTATCTGATACAAGTTGTAATTCGTTTAACTACAACTAGTTTTGTGCTTTCCTAGTCACAAATGTATTCTCCAACTTTCACTCTTATATGCTTCTGTTACCCCCTCGAGAATCGCTTACTACTTGATCTCGAGTATTTACTTTTGTTACAGAGTTCTGGTCTAGGTATACTTACAATAAAAACAAATTGGTTTAAAATGGTTCAATCATCTTGGGTACCCTTTTTCAAAACAATTTGTTAAAAAATCACTTTTAAAACATCTGCATAGTTGTGCATAGGGTGATGACGTCTCACGTCTAGGCACAATTATGCTTTTAAAATTTAAATAAATAACCATAACAGGTTATATCATTTGTTTTTTTTTTTTGTAAGTTTCCTCCTGACCCTAAACTCTGTAACCAGTAAGATTTCTCCACAACTACTCCACTTCTCTAAATTCGTACTTCTTCTGTCAATCGTCTCCTTGTACTACTATCGAATGACTTCGCCAGTGTCTTCACGTTATTTCCATGCTTGATATTCAAGCATCGATGTCAAGTTGTCTAGACGACTCGCACGCGTATATCGCAGTCTTATATCCCAAAGGGGAACGCTGAGAACCTATGAAACATAAGAATATATGTAGGAGACATGACTCGAATCCTATGTGTTGTAGTAGTTTCTATGAGTACCTATGACATCTACCCCATACTTTATTTCCATGTATCAGCAATGTTTTTAAATTCTCGAGTCCGAGAACTATTGCTCTGATACCAAGTTTGTCACGACCCGAATTCATGGATCGCGACCGGCGCTAGGGAATGGGAGTGGTTGCTCCGAAACCCGTAGCAAGCCTAAAAACCTTTATACATTTTTCGTAAATCAAGATCATACATCACGTATGATCGGTTTTCAGAAAACATCGTTAAAACATTTCTCTCGTTTAACGAAAACACATTTCTGAAAAACGGGTTCTTATAACCCCGATTGTATTTCAAGAAACCTGAGCGCAAACATCAATCTCAGTTGACGCACTCGCTCTGTTTCCAATACAATCCTAAAATGCTAAATGCATGAAACCAGTGTATCTCTCAAACAACTGGTCATAGCATTTTAGAAAACACGCAGCTTTTCAAACATATATTATATACAGTAGTTCAATCAGAGTTTATTAAAATAAGTTGAACTGCTGTAAACAGAAAGACAGACTTCCCAGTACCCGACTACTTGCAGCTCTAGAGGTATGGCTGACATTGACTTCCGGAATTATTATGGAAGTCAGACCTCGTACTTGATAACCTGGAAAGGTGAACATTGGGGAGGGTCAGAAATATAAATATTTCTGAGTGAGTCTACAAATTTACAATTGAATATTCAAATCGCAAATACATAAAACATTTGTATATGTAAAATATTATCAATTAGTTGATCCAGATAAAACCCTACAAGTAAGACTGTTGTATGGGTCTCAACCTACACAATATATGCCTTAGACCGTGAACTGAATCACTGCCGTCTAAGCCGGGTGTTTGGACCGTAACCGTGAAACTGCCATTTCCTGTGACCGTAACCGTTACTGCCGTCTCAGACTGTTAAGTCAGGGTCGCTAGCACTTTCAACGCCCAATGACATTAACTAACCTCTATGTCAGACACAGGCTCGTTTCGAGAAACACTACTGGTGATCACACAGTCCTATTGACAACCTATAGGAAGCTTGTTCCAATGGATCTTTCATGGTTAAGTTATACTAGTGCGATTTGTTATTTAAAACAGTTTAAATATAAATATTCAAAAGTAAAAAGAACAAAGTAAAACTCACAATACTGTCGTCCCCATTTTTTAAAAACATAAGCTCCAAGCAAACTTGTCAGTCAAACACGTTGGTGTTTGGCTCACTAAATCGACCACTCGTCGGATCTAATTAAAATTCAAATGTCAAAACACATTAGACATTGAATTTCAACTCTAGTCCTATCGTTTATACAAACTCTGACACAATAAACATCGCATATAAACTAATCTCAATATTGAACTTCTCGTTCAATATATAATACCACTCTTGGTATGGACTTATAATCCTTTTAACATTAATCACTTTGATTAACGTAGGACTTTATTAAAACATCACATTATTTTAATAAACCAACTATCTTCAAACGTTTAGGCTCTTTTTAACCTATTAAACGTATCAGCTAACGTTTCAGAAGTCCCTTGAATCAACAATCGAGTATACAACTCGAACTAGGACGAAAACGTCCAAAGACCGGACCTCCGACTCGCTGTGCGTCCGCAAAGAGGGGCCTGTGCGTCCGCACAGCCTTTCCCTAGGCTGTGCGTCCGCACAGCCTTGGCTGTGCGCTCGCACAACCTTTCCTTGGGCTGTGCGCCCGCACAAGCGCTTTGGCTATGCGTGTGTACAGCCACGGGGACACTCCCCGGGCCAAATCCGTCATGTTTCCGATGCTCCGGAACATTCAAAAATATTAATTCAACACTCTACTACAAAATCCAATTCAATTCTATAATTAAAACGTTGAATCGATACGCAAACGATCGATTCGATACGTTTACCATTTAATATCAAATATATAATAATTATATATCGAAATAAACTTCATATACGAGATTAATACCTCGATTACTTGAATAATTGTTGAAGAAACGGAGTCGGAACTGCAAAATGGATAGCGCCGCCGCGGGACCTAATTTCCCGCGCACTGTGTGCGCCTCACCTCTGCTTGCTAAGCAAGCAGGTGTTTCATTCTTGAAATGAAACACAATGAATTGTGCCGTGCCCTCTCTTCTATTTATTGGGAAAATGTTGGCTAAAGTACCATTTGGTACTAGCTCAATCATGCACTTTAACTCTGATTTTAATTAGTCGTTCGTAGCCAAACAGAGACTAATTTCAAATTATGCGAAACTTTACCCAAAAATCCAACAAAATATAAAACGAATAAAAATATTATTTATATTCGAATCCGACTTATATTTTATTTTTAATAAATCCCGGAAGATTTATTAGATCCAAATCAGTCCCGCTTGAATAAAATTATTACGTCCAAATTTCATAAAAATTTGACGGTAGCTTCGTCAAATTATTTCGCGAATATTTACATCAAAATTATTTGCTCGGGACTTATAAATTATTTTATTTTAATTTGGACTAATTAATTATATTTAATTTTTTAATAATTGAAAACTAAGAAATAAAAGTTTAGAAAACAAAAGGAATATTTTTCCTTTACTTGCCACCAAATCAACCGCCTCTCCTTTTCTATTTTTTTTCTTTTATTTAATATATATATATATTTATATATCTTAACGTATATTCGTCCATAACTCGTCGAGCTTTCCGAGTTTCGACATTTTAATTTCGGGATTTTGTCCGAAATCTTAAACTCTCCATTTAGAGTGGTACATTGATATATTAATTATCAATATATCAATTTATACGACGCTAAAGAGTATTCTTAAATTTATTACTCACGTCCACACTCGTTTATTAAAATTTAAATTCCCGATTTAAATTTTAAACTCATATTATTACGATATTCTTTTACGGATACGTATAAATTAAATTTACGTTTAAATTTAATTTACGTATTCTGAATTTATTAAATCACTTCCTGTGATTTAATTAAAAAACTTTAAATAGTCAAACCTTATTATTACCATTTGCCTATTAAACTTAGTCTTTCCGAATATTTTTCTTAATATTCGAAACCTCAAAATATTATTTTTAATATTTTGATTACTCCAATTTGACCTCGTGGCATATTCTAATTACTTAAAATTACGGGGTATTACAACAACTATTCTTTAACAACCTTTTCAGAAACACAAGCTTAGTCAAAAACTAGTAAATCGAGCATAAGACCAACAACACCAAAGTGTTGAAAACCAAAATATGGTAAAATTACAACAGTGATATTAAATCATTAAATCGGTATCGTCTTCAAAATAATTTTATTTCAAACAAACATTTTGAACACACCAAGCTATACGTAACATTTATTCTTTTAAGAATACGAGAAATTCATTTTATTTGAAAAGAACAACCCTTTTTCAATCTTTAGTCAAATATACAATTTTTGAATATATGAATTTCATTATTACTGGCAGATAGTGAAAATAATATTTTAGGGTATCATGTCTAATCTACCCATTTAACTTTTTGCATCACAACACCAGTTAGGGAAAAATAGTTTCCTTAAAGTAATTTAAAACCAATACGTGGCCAACAACGTGATTCATAAAACGTGAAAAGGATTTTTCGGTCAGAAATCATTTAATCCTAAAATAATGTCAGAGCGTGACAAAATATTATTTTTAAAATCAAGGCTCTCGGCCAACGCCAGAAGTTCTCATAAAATAATTCAACATCAATAATTTTATTAAAGACATAAAAGCCAGAATACTATCACCCAGTAAAACGGATCATCAATATGATAAGAAAATAACATCATGGCCCAACATGAAATTAAATCAAATTACCAAAATGAGATTTCCCGAGAAATCAAAAGCAATTAAGTCACCCAAGTGAAATAACATCAATATAATAAAATAAAAGCATCAAATCAAAGCTTAAATACTGACTGACTCAACGCAATCCTATTGGTGTAGGCAGAAAATTTTAAAATCAAAAGATGACGTTTTAAAGACAAGACATGAACCTAATTCCGCAGTAGTACCTATGACTCAATATAAACCTTAGCAGAGTAAACACATAGGATGCAAATGTCCTTGGTTTGAAACCAAATCTCTGATACCAAGTTTGTCACGACCCAATTTCATGGATCGCGACCGGCGCTAGGTATGGGTATGGTTGTACCAAAACCTGTAGCAAGCCTTGCGGAAAACAACCAATCATGTAAACCTGCAGAAAATCCAATACTTGGGGGCAACCGAGACTCCAACTTAAACAAACAGTTTATATAATAATATTTCCATTAAATAGTAAATAACCATAGTTAAACAATTTAATATGCCAAAGCATAAAATAGGTAAGTCAGACCCAATCCGACAACAACTATAATAATATAGACTTCTTGTTTACTACTGCGGTATAAGAATAAAAATTAGTTTGACAACTTGTTAAAATGAAATAAACCTCTGAGGAATAAAGAATCGGAGATTAGCAAACTCGCTCAAAATAATAAACCTGGAAAATTTGGGAAAACAACGGGGTCTGATATTCTGAGATGAGTTCGCAATACTATTTACATTTATTAAGTATAAAATCCTTAAATCAAAACCTTTTATACTAATATAATATGATTATGGAATAACAGTATTGAAATGATCCCAGCGTGAGTATGACATAGCATACTGAAAACCCAAAGTGGACGGGAACAAATCCTCGTCATATACCAGCGTAAGCAAGACCTTAGTCTGCCGATCCCAGAGTACTTACCGGTTCACACAGTCTCGACACAAGCCTGTCGAGAAGCTCATTTCAATCCAGATCCATAATCCGTAAAAACAGTTCAAAAGTATTTATAATATTAAAATATGATGCGGTACTTAATAAAGCGGTAAATAGCACTACAAACTCACTGCTTGCTTATCCACGTGAATCTTGGCAAACAGCTAACCTGCGTAGACTCCGAAGTACGAGCAGTCGACGGGTCTAAAATAATAAATAAGTTAAAAATCCATTCAACCCCTAACTCTAAGACTCCACATAGGACTAGCACAATACCAAATATCGCACAAGCATAGCAAAAAAAAACAACTAATTACATAATGACCTGAGTCAAAATATGAAACCACGTCGAGTAACACAATACTCAAATAATAAATAAGTCAAGTCTATTGAGTTCCCGCTTTAAAATCCGTTCCGGAAATTATTATTTAAATAAATATTTAAATAATAACTTAAATCCATTTTCTCAAATAATAGGTTAGCCGAGTTACCAATAACTACCAAACTACCTCACATGTAGGGTGACCCAAGTCCAACTTGACCCAAAATATTTTATCAAAAATATAAATCAGAGTTAACTTTCCCAAAAATAACTTTGATAAAATAAATGTAATTATATCCAATTATAAACCATATTCATAATTATAGAATCAATTTTGATAAAATAATAAATCAATATTTAAAACGGAACCCAATAGTTTTAACTTCAAGTAACCCAAGTTTCAATCAAAATTTACTCAAATAAGTTTTAAAAACGTTTAAGGGCTAAATTGTAATTTAGCCAAAATGACATACCAAAAAAAAATTCAAAATCAAATATAATTACCCGAGTAATTATATTAATTTAGATTATAAAATAATCATCGTTTTCAATTTGTCAATTTATAACTCGAAAAGAAACCAAAAGTTAAAAATATAAATTTAATCACATTGACACGCAAAGCTAAAATCTCAAATTAATAATTAAATAATAAATGTCGAATTTCCATTTATAATAATAATACACAATTTAATTATAAATGAATTTTAAATATTATTTTCATATTCTAAAATAATATTGTCGAGTTACTAAATTTAAATTTGAAATAGAAAACTCAAGTTAAAATTAAAATAATTAATTTATAAGAAAAATTCGAAATGGTTAAAATTTTAACTTAAGGAATTTAATTGATTAAAACCAATTAAACTAGTGGCCTAAATAACCTTTAAGCAAAACAACTCTAAAAACAGACAAACATACTGTGACATATAATCACCTTCTACAAAACATATAACTCATTAAAGCAATTAACTCAATACGCAACAGAGCCAAGAACCCGCATAAACAAACCATCAATATAGAATACAGGGAAAAATATGAACAAAAATATCATTAGCATTCCTCAACAAACATCCTCACCCATAAATCACTCAACATACTTAAACAGATTTTGAAAATAAATCACAGTAACCATCAACCAAAACTCATCACAAGAACAAAACCGAATCAATAATCAAGGGACAATGATATGAACTCTCAATTCAACAAAGCCAGCTCAAATCTCAAATTAACAAGTAACAACATGACCAATCAACCCTTTGTAATGATTAACAGACCCTAGGTAGTTTTCACGAAGAAAACCGAGCACAACATTGAAAACAAAACCAAATTTTGCACGCAAAAACGATGAAACGGCGGCGACTATAGCGGAATGATTTACGTACCAAATCGCGAGAACAAAGATGAGGATCGTAGACGCGTGAGTCTAGTATCACAGGAACAAGACGGATCCTAAAATAACGCTGAAACGAATTACAGCGAATCAAAATACCAAACTGTCGACTTTAGATCACAACAGAGAATTATAAGAGACGGTGAGACGTCGGCAACCATAACGAGAAAGATAATGTACCAAAATTGATTCCGAAACTTTTGAATTGAAGAGGACCGAGTCTACTATCGCTGGGACGAGACGAAACTCAAATTGGTTCAAAAGCGAAGGAGATATCGCTGAGGAACGAAAGTGTCGTTTTGAAACAAAACCTGAGGATAGCGAAGAACACACTATCAATTTCAGAATTAAGGAAAATGATTTTTGATGAGGGAATTCTGTGGATTATTTTGATGAAGCAGGCGGCTAGGGTTTCGGTTTAAGAATGGAAAATAAATAGGATTGAAGGAATTGTTTAAAATAATCTAAAGATAAGGAAAAAATAAGGAATGAAATTTGCAGCAAATACGTTACTACTGCTCTCTCAATTTGAGTAACAAACATGGAGTAAAAAGAAAAGAAAATGGGCTAAGTATAATTTGGCCATAAAAAATTGAATGGGCCATTAAATATAACGTGAACAAAATAATAAGGAGTTGCATGGTTTATTTTGCATGGCAATATTATTTATCTTTTTCTTTTCTTTTCTTTTTGAATAAACAATATAAATATTTAATATATTTAATTTAATAATAATAATAATAAATTACCTAAAATTTGACGGAATGTAGTAATTTAAAATAAAAATTTAAAAGTAATTGAAAAATATAAAAGTAAAATATGGGGTATTACATTCTCCCCAACTTATAAAAAAAATTCGTCCTCGAATTTACCACCACCAAAATAATATAAAACAATTATAGCACGTACAAAATCACATGTAACTCAAAAATACGGAGCAACGCGTCCTCAATGGAATGAAAGAAACAACTACGCATTACAGTTTTTGATTTCCAAAATCACCTTACGACCAAGTGACAACTCAACGGAAACAAAAATTTAAAACCACAAAACTCGACTTAAACAAAACAAAACTGAAATATCAAAAAAAAAAATTAAACAAAACTCTCACCAAAAGATAATTCTACCACAATGAAGATTGAGGAGAAGCAAAGCGAAGCGAAACATAATTTATCCGAAAACACGCAAAAAGATAAAAAAAAAGTTACGGACGACCTCCCCAACTTATAGAAATACTATTTCGAATTTAAAACTGAGTCGAAAATTTGAATGATCATCACACGCATACGCGAAGAATTCTGAGTTCAACGATCTGGTACCTCAAACGACTTCTCAGACACAACGTGTGAACGAATTAAAAAATTTATTTTTCAATCAGAAAAAACCAATACGCTATACGAGGAAGAAAAATTTCAAAAGAACAAGCTCAAGTCTCAACGACTACTAAAGCAACACCACCAGTGTAGGAACAATTCCAAATTCAAATCGTAATCATGTTAAGCCAAACCCCAATGCTACAAGCCGAAACATACAGACACTCTCACTGGAAATAATCTTACATCCCATAACGCCTACACACCATATCACTTATAGTGCTCACAATACCAAATACCTCATATGAGAAAACTTAAAACGCACGTTAATAAGTAAATCAAAATATCATCCTGATTAAATATGCTCTCACAAAATAACGACTGAAAATTAATCATTATTAGAATTGTCCCGGTTCAACCAACTAAGATCCACTTGAGAATACTATCGACTTCCCGAAAACACATAAATTTCTAAAGAATACATAGTTTAAACTTTTAATAATAAAATTTTCATCCTCAATTTTTTTTCAATCACTAAAACCTCGAATCCTACCGACAAATCGAAATCAATCGGTTTATTGGTTATGCTCGAAACAATTTTTTTTCTTTCTAGAAAAATGCTTTCCGTAAACACAAATACAAAATAACACCATCCACCTTTAATTTGAAATCACTAGCATTTCATATTATTTTTTTATTTTTAACCGAAAATAATTAACCCGTTGAAAAATTCTTTTGTTCGTAAACGTATCATCATAATAAAACATTCAATTTGAAATCATAACCGAACCTTACTTTCAAAATAATCGTTCATTTAAAAAAAAATTAAAATCCGCTTTTAAATCAAAACTGGCAAAGTTTTATCACTTTTCAAAAGTTAAAATTTCACAAATAAGAATTCCTTTATTTAAAAAAATTTTCATATCGGTATCAAAACGTTTTAAACGAAAATCGAATTTGTAAAAGCAACATTTCTTTTAAGTTTTTCAGTGTAAATAAACACCGCAGAGCATAACCAATTTTCTTAAATAAAAAATCATCAACATATATATTCTATGCGAACACAATTCTTCAATTCGAACTCAACATTTTTCCGCACTTACCACAACTAAACCTCAAGTGTGATCTTTTAACCATAACTCTCCAAAAAAATACGGATACTCCAACAATATAGAACAAGTCCTTACAATGTAATTTCTCTTAAATCACCACCGTTATCACAGAGTATTTGTCCAGATAACAACTAGATAAAATTTCAAACCGTTTGAAATTTATCAACTTTTTAAACACCATTTTCATAATGTAACTCGCGAGTTTATAACAAAATATTTTTCTTGAAAAGCCTTACTGATAAACTTTATTTTACATAATTGTGCGCCAGGATGATGAAAGCTCTCATCTCCAAAGAGTTGCATTCAACCCTAATCATCTAATGCCGTGATGAATGTACTAAATACATGTATTATTTATTTCTCTTTTAATTAGTGATCATATTTAATGCTCAATGCAGTATCCTATTCGTGGCATTCCAAATGCATGTTCATGACATGTCTGGGCACAATTACGTGATAAAAACATTTCAAACTTTAACAAGTTAACATTTGAAATCAATTTTCCTTTGAAACATTCTCTAGACATTACACTCTGTGAGAGGTGCACTCGTCCATCTTGACATATTTGTCCATCTCCAATATTTTAGTCCACCAATTTGCATAGTGATTAATGAAATAACCCAAAATCAACAAAAAAACTAAAATTTTCCTAACAATGAATTCCCCCTCAAATCGAATTGAAAATTTTCCAAAGGCATCAAAGCAACACGACCGCCTTCACAGCTCCACCATCAGTTTAAGTATTTCACTGATCTACCCAAAGAGAACACTAGTGTATTACTACACCGATCAACCTCGAAACATGGTTTCCACATCCTTTTCCAGAATGCCAAAAGCTGAATAAATAAAAATAAAATTTATACTCCAATTTCCACAATGGACCCGATCTAGAAACGCCTAACGCTCGAAGCTTAACGCATAAGGCAAACACCTATGAGTAGAATTATTCCATCGGTGCTAAGTAATACAACTCAAATCACCATCCTCTGACAAGGACATATTCGTAATTCAAATCTACTAACTGTTCTTAAGAATCGCTCCTCACATTCTTGATACTAAAATCACTCACCTCGATTTCCAGAGTTGAAATGATAAATCCGGATTAACCAATTATAACATCTGAACTAATCGCATGGTCAAAATAAATGTTCGAATCGCACATCGACACCAACGCCAAAATTAAGTCAAAAAAAACTAGGGAGAAGTATCCTCACGTGATACTCCACACAATGAAACGAGGACAATAACTGATAGGGCATAAGTTAATCAAACATGAGAGACAAAAATAATAACACTTTAAAATAGGTTATGAATTTTCACACGACCGGAAACCACTCAAGCATTTTGCAATAAAACAAAATAATACCAAACGAATTGAACATGTAATGTTTTATTTGATCATCATGTTTCTACTGACATGACAATAAAACTCAAGCAATCAAATATGATAACATTGTTATATCATATAATAAGATGCTCAAAGCGCCAAATTAGATAAAAATAAATAAAGATATTGACCAAAAATATTTATCAAACCCATTTTGAAAGGTAAAATTTACAAAATAGATTTCAAGTTAATGTTGAGCCCCACAGTTTTAGAATTTATTTTCCGGAAAACCTCTTTACAAAATAATGGTTAAAAAATTTGTTTCCAAACGCTTCAAATTAAAATCTCCGAGTTAGCCAAGTAATTACAACTTCCAAGCTCAACTCCAAATTTGAGTGACCTAAGTCAAACCCGCAATAACCATTTAAAAACATATACAACACGTTTTCAAATCCGGAAAATACGCATTTTAAAATAAATCTCAACATTTTCAAAATAAGAAGGTCGACGTCACCCAATAACAACATCAAAACATCTCCCAAGAGAGAAAACAGCTATTCTTTAACAACCTTTTCAGAAACACAAGCTTAGTCAAAAACTAGCAAATCGAGCATAAGACCAACAACACCAAGTGTTGAAAACCAAAATATGGTAAAACTACAACAGTGATATTAAATCATTAAATCGGTATCGGCTTCAAAATAATTTTATTTCAAACAAACACTTTGAACACACCAAGCTATATGTAACATTTATTCTTTTAAGAATACGAGAAATTCATTTTATTTCAAAAGAACAACCCTTTTTCAATCTTTAGTCAAATATATAATTTTTGAAATATATGAATTTCATTATTACTAGCAGATAGTGAAAATAATATTTTAGGATATCGTGTCCAAACTACCCATTTAACTCTTTGCATCACAACACCAGTTAGGCAAAAATAATTTTCTTAAAGTAATTTAAAACCAATATGTGGCCAACAACGTGATTCATAAAACTTGAAAAGGATTTTTCGGTCAGAAATCATTTAAACCAAAAATAATATCAGAGCCTGACAAAATATTATTTTTAAAATCAAGACTCTCAGCCAACGCCAGAAGTTCTCATAAAATAATTCAACATCAACAATTTTATTAAAGACATAAAAGCCAGAATACTATCACCCAGTAAAACGGATCATCAACATGATAAGAACATCAATATAATAAAATAAAAGCATCAAATCAAAGCATAAATACTGACTGACTCAACGCAATCCTATCGGTGTAGGCATAAAGTTTTAAAATCAAAAGATGATGTTTCAAAGACAAGACGTGAACCTAATTCCGCAGTGGTACCTATGACTCAATATCAAACTCAGCAGAGTAAACACATAGGATGCAAATGACCTTGGTTTGAAACCAAAGTTCTGATACCAAGTTTGTCATGATCCAATTTCATGGATCGCGACCGGCGCTATGGTATGGGTATGGTTGTACCGAAACCCGTAGCAAGTCTTGCGAAAAACAACCAATCATGTAAACCTGCAGAAAATCCAATGCTCGGGGGCAACCGAGACTCCAACTTAAACAAACATTCTATATAATAATATTTCCATTAAATAGTAAATAACCAGAGTTAAACAATTTAATATGCCAAAGCATAAAATAGGTAAGTCAGACCCAATCAGACAACAACTATAAATATAGACTTCTAGTTTACTACTGCGGTCTAAGAATAAAAATTAATTTGACAACTTGTTAATATGAAATAAACCTCCGAGGAATATAGAATCGGAGATCACCAAACTCGCTCAAAATAATAAACCTGGAAAATTTGGGAAAACAACGGGGTCGGATATACTGAGATGAGTTCGCAATACTATTTACATTTATTAAGTTTAAAATCCTTAAATCAAAACCTTGTATACTAATATAATATGATTATGGAATAACAGTATTGAAATGATCCAAGCGTGAGTATGACATAGCATACTGAAAACCCAAAGTGGACCGGAACAAATCCTCGTCATATACCAGCGTAAGCAAGACCTTAGTCTGCCAATATCAGAGTACTTACCGGTGCACACAGTCTCGACACAAGCCTATCGAGCAGCTCGTTTCAATCCAGATCCATAATTCGTAAAAACAGTTCAAAAGCATTTATAATATTAAAATATAATGCGGTACTTACTAAAGCGGTAAATAGCACTACAAACTCACTGCTTGCTTATCCACGTGAATCTTGGCAAAAAACTGACCTGCATAGACTCCGAAGTACGAGCAGTCGACGGGTCTAAAACAATAAATAAGTTAAAAATCCATTCAACTCCTAACTCTAAGAATACTAGACTCCACATAGGACTACCACAATACAAAATATCGCATAAGCATAGCAAAAAAAAAAAACAATTAATTACATAATGACCCGAGTCAAAATATGAAACCACGTCGAGTAACACAATACTCAAATAATAAATAAGTCAAATCTATTGAGATCCCGCTTTAAAATTCGTTCCGAAAAATATTATTTAAATAAATATTTAAATAATAACTTAAATCCATTTCCTCAAATAACAGGTTAGCCGAGTTACCAATAACTACCAAACTACCTCACATGTCGGGTGACTCAAGTCCAACCGGACCGAAAATATTTTATCAAAAATATAAATCAGAGTTAACTTTCCCAAAAATAACTTTGATAAAATAAACGTAATTATATCCAATTATAAAACATATTCATAATTATAGAATCAATTTTTATAAAATAATAAATCAATATTTAAAACGGAACCCAATAGCTTTAACTTCAAGTAACCCAAGTTACAATCAAAATTTACTCAAATAAGTTTTAAAAACGTTTAAGGGCTAAATTATAATTTAGCCAAAATGACATACCAAAAAGATATTCAAAATCAAATATAATTATCCGAGTAATTATATTAATTTAGATTATAAAATAATCATCGTTTTCAATTTATCAATTTATAACTCGAAACGAAACCAAAAGTTAAAAATATAAATTTAATCACATTGGCACGCAAAGCTAAAATCTCAAATTAATAATTAAATAATAAATGTCAAATTTCCATTTATAATAATAATAGACAATTTAATTATAAATGAATTTAAATATTATTTTCAGATTTTAAAATAATATTGTCGAGTTGCTAAATTTAAATTTAAAATAGAAAACTCAAGTTAAAATTAAAACAATTAATTAATAAATAAAAATCGGAAATGGTTAAAATTTTAACTTAAGGAATTTAATTGATTAAAACCAATTAAACTAGTGGCCTAAATAACCTTTAAGCCAAACAACTCTCAAAACAGACAAACATACTGTGACACATAATCACCTTCTACAAAACATATAACTCATCAAAGCAATTAACTCAATACGCAACAGAGCCAAGAACCCGCATAAACAAACCATCAATATAGAATACATGGAAAAATATGAACAACAATATCATTAGCATTCCTCAACAAACATCCTCACCCATAAATCACTCAACATACTTAAACAGATTTTGAAAATAAATCACAGTAACCATCAACAAAAACTCATCACAAGAACAAAACAGAATCAATAATCAAGGGACAATGATATGAACTCTCAATTCAACAAAGCCATCTCAAATCTCAATTTAACAAGTAACAACATGACCAATAAATCCTTTGTAATGATTAACAGACCCTAGGTAGTTTTCACGAAGACAACCGAGCACAACATTGAAAACAAAACCAAATTTGCACGCAAAAACGATGAAACGGCGGCGACTATAGCGGAATGATTTACGTACCAAATCGCGAGAACAAAGATGAGGATCGTAGACGCGTGAGTCTGGTATCACAGGAACAAGACGGATCCTAAAATAACGCTGAAACGAATTAGAGCGAATCAAAATACCGAACTGTCGACTTTAGATCAAAACAGAGAATTATAAGAGACGGTGAGACGTCAGCAACCATAACGAGAAAGATAATGTACCAAAATCGATTCCGAAACTTTTGAATTGAAGAGGACCGAGTCTACTATCGCTGGGACGAGACGAAACTCAAATTGGTTCAAAAGCGAAGGAGATATCGCTGAGGAACGAAAGTGTCGTTTTGAAACAAAACCTGAGGATAGCGAAGAACACACTATCAATTCAGAATTAAGGAAAATTATTTTTGATGAGGGAATTCTGTCGATTATTTTGATGAAGTAGGCGGCCAGGGTTTCGGTTTAAGAATGGAAAATAATTAGGGTTGAAGGAATAGTTTAAAATAATCTAAATATAAGGAAAAAATAAGGAATGAAATTTGCTGCAAATACGTTGCTACTGCTCTCTCAATTTGAGTAACAAACATGGAGTAAAAAGAAAAGAAAATGGGCTAAGTATAATTGGCCATAAGAAATTGAATGGGCCATTAAATATAACGTGAACAAAATAATAAGGAGTTCCTTTGTTTATTTTGCATGGCAATATATTTATCTTTTTCTTTTCTTTTCTTTTTGAATAAACAATATAAATGTTTAATATATTTAATTTAATAATAATAATAATAAATTACCTAAAGTTCGACGGAATGTACTAATTTAAAAGTAATTGAAAAATATGGGGTATTAAATTTTTTTTGTAATGTTTGTAAACGTTTGGCTCAAATCGCTAAAAAGGTGAAACCTTTGGATTTGTTTCGTAACGTTTGTTAACGTTTTGCTTAAATCGCTAAAACCGTGAAATGTTTGGATTTCTTTCATATGGCTTGTAAATGTTTGGCTTAAATCGCTAAAAAAGTGAAACGTTTGGTTTTCTTTTGTAACATTTGTAAAGGTTTGGCATAAATCGCTAAAAAGGTGAAACATTTGGATTTGTTTCGTAACGTTTTAAACATTTGGATTGGTTTCGTAACGTTTTAAACGTTTGACTTAAATCGCTGAAAAGGTAAAACGTTTGGATTTGTTTCATGACGCTTGTAAACGTTTGGCTTAAATTGCTAAAAAGGGGAAACGTTTGAATTTTTTTTCGTAACGTTTGTAAACGTTTGGCTTAAATTGCTAAAAAGGTGGAACGTTTGGTTTAGTTTCGTAACGTTTTAAACGTTTGGCTTAAATTGCTAAAAACATGAAACGTTTGGATTTGTTTTGTAACGTTTGTAAACGTTTGGCTCAAATTGCTAAAAGGTAAAACCTTTTTGGATTTGTTTCGTAACGTTTGTAAACGTTTGGCTTAAATTGCTAAAACCGTGAAATGTTTGGATTTCTTTCATATGGCTTGTAAATGTTTGGCTTAAATGCTAAAAATGTAAAACATTGGGTTTTGTTTCGTAACGTTTGTAAACATTTGGCTTAATTCGCTAATAAGGTGCAACGTGAAACATTTGTATTTGTTTCGTAACGTTTTAAACGTTTGGATTGGTTTCGTAATGTTTTAAACTTTTGGCATAAATCGCTAAAAAGGTGAAACTTTTGGATTTGTTTCGTAACGTTTATAAACGTTTGGCTTAAATTGCCAAAAAGGGGAAACATTTGGTTTTGTTTCGTAACGTTTGTAAATGTATGGCTTAAATCGCTAAAAAGGTGAATCGTTTGGATTTGTTTCGTAACGTTTTAAACGTTTTGATTGGTTTTGTAACGTTTTAAACTTTTGGCTTAAATCGCCAATCGCTAAAAAGCTGAAACGTTCAGATTTGTTTCGTAACATTTGGCTTAAATCGCTAAAAAGGTGAAACATTTTGATTTGTGTTGTAACGTTTTAAACGTTTGGATTGGTTTCGTAACGTTTTAATCGTTTGGGTGAAATTGCTAAAAAGGTGAAACATTTGGTTTTTTTCGTAACTTTTGTAAACGTTTAGCATAAATCGCTAAAAAGGTTAAACGTTTGGAATTATTTTGTAACGTTTTAAACGTTTGGCTTAAATCGCTAAAAAGGTGAAACGTTTGGATTTGTTTCGTAACGTTTTAAACGTTTGGCTTAAATCGCTAAAAAGGCTAAACGTTTGGATTTGTTTTGTAACGTTTGTAAACGTTTGGCTTAAATCGCTAAAAAGGTGAAACGTTTGGTTTGTTTTGTAACGTTTGCAAACTTTTGGCTTAAATTGCTAAAAAGGTGAAACGTTTGGTTTTTTTCTTAACGTTTGTAAACGTTTGGCTTAAATCGGTAAAAAGGTGAAATGTTTGGTTTTATTTCGTAACGTTTGTAAATGTTTGGCTTAAATCGCTAAAAAGGTGAAACATTTGGATTTGTTTTGTAACCTTTGTAAATGTTTGGCTTAAATCGCTAAAAAGGTAAAAAATTTTGTTTTGTTTCGTAACGTTTGTAAATGTTTGGCTTAAATCGCTAAAAAGATGAAACATTTCGATTTGATTCGTATCGTTTTAAACGTTCAGATTGGTTTTGTGTCCTTTTAAACTTTTAGCTTAAATCGCTAATCGCTAAAAAGATGAAACATTCGTATTATTTTCGTAACATTTGTAAATATTTGGCTTAAATCGCTAAAAAGGTGAAACTTTTGGATTTATTTAGAAACGTATTTAACGTCTGGATTGGTTTCATAACGTTTTAAACGTTTGGCTTAAACCGCTAAAAAGGTGAAACGTCTGGAATTGTTTTGCAATGTTTTAAACGTTTGGATTGGTTTCGTAACGTTCTAAGAATTTGGCTTAAATTTCTAAAAAGGGGAAACGTTTGGTTTTGTTTGGTGACTTTTGTAAACGTTTGGCTTAAATCGCTAAAAAGGTGAAACATTTGGTTTTGTTTCGTAACGTTTGTAAACGTTTCGCTTAAATCGCTAAAAAGGTGAAACTTATGGATTTGTTTCGTAACGTTTTAAACGTTTGGATTTGTTTTTTAACGTTTTAATCTTTTAGCTTAAATTACTAATCGCTAAAAAGGGGAAACGTTCGGATTTGTTTCGTAACATTTTTAAACGTTTGGCTTAAATCACTAAAAGGCAAAACGTTTGGATTTGTTTCGTAACGTTTTAAACGTTTGGATTGGTTTCGTAACGTTTTAAACGTTTGGCTTAAATTGCTAAAAAGGGAAAACGTTTGATTTTGTTTCGTGAGTTTTGTAAACGTTTGACTTAAATCGCTAAAAAGGTCAAACGTTTGGATTTGTTTTGTAACGTTTTTAGTTTTGTAACGTTTTTAACTGTTTGTCTTAAATCGATAAAAAGATGAAACTTTTGAATTGGTTTCGTAACATTTTAAATGTTTGTTAATTTTGTAACGTTTTAAACGTTCAGTTTAAATCGCTAAAAAAGTGAAACGCTTGGATTTGTTTCGTAACGTTTGTAAACGTTTGGCTTAAATCGCTAAAAATATGAAACGTTTGGTTTTGTTTCATAACGTTTGTAAACGTTTGGATTTGTTTCGTAACGTTTGTAAACGTTTGGCTTAAATCGCTAAAAATGTGAAACAGGTTTTGTTTCGTAATGTTGTAAACGTTTGGATAAAATTGCTAAAAAGGTGAGACAAATCCAAACGTTTCTCCTTCATAGCAATTTAAGCCAAACGTTACGAAACAAAACCAGATCCAAACGTTTTAAACGTTTGTAAACGTTTGCCTTTGTTGATTATTTTTGCAAGTATACAAAATCGTACAAGTAATAAAGAGTAAGAAAGATTTCGATCCCAACGAGGAATAATTTAAATCCGTCTATCGATTCTAATTACTAGTTTAAGGCTAACAAATTAAGATTTGAGTTGACTAATTTTACTAAATATTTAAATGACATAAACTATAAACTAATTAAACTATAATTCAAACAATTATAATAAAAACGGGTATTAACATTCCTTCACACAATTTCAATTATCGGTCTATGGATTATATTGGCTAAGGTTCTAACTATCCTAAAGCATTAATTAACCTTTGTCAAGCGTTAATTCACAAAACTCAATTCAATTCAATTAAAGAAATCAATTAATCACTTTCGTTCAACTAATCAATTCTTACAATCAAATATAAATCAAATTATTAAGCAAGCATACGAACATTGAATTAATTATCAAGATATCTCATTAACAATTAAAATCAATTGAATTCTATAGGTCTATTGAGTTATCATTTTTCAATCAATAACACAACACAAATATTTAACTAAAATTGATCAAGTTCTAATTAATATGAAAACAATAGAATTCACAAAACCTTTAATAATCCAATTACAAATACTACAATTGTGCTAGAAAATATTAAAACCCAAGAAAAGTTTAGCTACACATAGCATACTAAAAATCAAAATAACTAAATAAAGCATAAAAGAAGAGATAGAAAATAGTTATGTATTTATCCGCGCGTTTCTTCAATCTCGAGCTTCTACCTTCTTCTTCTTCAATTCCTTTTCTTGCTTTTTTGCGTAGTGTAAAAGTGAATGATTCCCCTCAAATGATCTAATCTCAGAAATTAAGTCTCTCCTCTTTTGGTTGTTATAGAAAATTAATGATCAATCTTAACAACCTAAGAAATTAGATAAGATTTCAATTTTCAAACTAGATTTGGCTTGGCAGATTTTGTATTCCTGTTTGCAACAGCAATTTGACTTGGCAAATGAAAAAATCTGAGATAACGTCCTTCCTAAGAGCTGTAGGCAATCGAGTCCTTTAACCATGGGCTTTCGAATCGGGTCATTTCAACTTCTGTAGCTCCGGTTATGATCCAAATACTGAGGTGAGGTCCAGCAGGTCCGAAATTACGAATTAAAACCCAAAATTCCTACATAAAAGCATAAGAAGTAAACTAAAACATAAAGGATAAAATGCACATAAATAAAGCATTAAATAACTGAAAACATAAAATAATTAATCTAAAATCTAAACTAATTAACCCCTGAATAAGTGTTGTACAAACACTTATCAGCCTTAAATCGCTAAAAAAACAAATTCACAATCTTATGCAACAAAATATCATGACAAGCACTCTCGCAAGGTTTTCACTCCAACACTCATGTGTTTAAGGTAAAATAAAAAAAAATTCAGCTCACCATTAACTTCAAGAAAACCTACCATAAGTTTACCTTTAATCCAGAATTCCACCACTTAGTTCGGTCACTCAACACAAATCAAATGGACTTTATTGCGTTGTAACGGGACTAGGGTAAAAGGGTAGATAAAAGGAACAAATGTAGGATAAAGACTTGATGAACTACTTATAAGCAAGGAACAAATTCTTTTCAACATTATCCTAGCTTTTCTTTTCAAATTATTGAACTCAATATTTTCATGCATTGCCACTTTTTGTAATATTTTCTAAAAAAAAAATTTCACTTCTTTTTCTCTTCTTTTTTTTCAATGCAAATTCTTCCTTTAAGCAACAAGAGTTCACGATCAACATTAGCTAGAACAATTAACAATTAAGCCTTAAATATTGTTCCAGATCACAACATATAGATCATTAAGTCAAGGATAGAAAAGGGTACATGTAGAAAGGTAAAATGTGTGTTAAAAGTTGGTGTTATACAAGAAAAAGTCCAGGCTCAAATTGGGTTAACTAGGAATAAATGGGTGGTCTTTTAAGTGGTTTTTAAAAAAAAATGTTTATCCTAGTGCCATTATCATATTCGTGCCAATAACTCAACAATGTGATTTTAAATGGATACAAGGCAAGTTCTAGAGATTTAACAAGTAGTCAATTCACACAACAAGAAATTTCATTCTTTAAGCTCAAAAACTCTCAAAATTTGGTTGTGTGGTGCCATGTATTCGATCACATAAAAAAATGTTACTCATGCTCAACGTATGCCAAATGACCAAAACTACAAATAAAGATGACTCACATCAAGCTCAAACATGCCTTCTATATTTCACATTTTACCAAATCAATCTTTCACCCAAGTCATGATAGTTCATGACCAATAAAAAAAATTGCACTTTCACTTTGAAATCATTCTCACATCGTTTATTAAATTTAAAAGCAAACTCAAAATTCATCATCAATTAAGGAAGTCAACTAGCATGCTATCGTTGTTTAAACACATAAGTCAAAAAAATTCAAGATAGAGGATCTCTAAAGACACAAAACAACTAAACAAAACTTAAACATTTAAACTAAAAAAAAATGAGATTGATACAATGAAAACTAAAATGAATAAAAAAAAATCACCTAATACTTACATCACGAAATATTTTTCTCCCCTCCTCAAACTATTTCAAGCATTGTCCTCAAAGCGAAGAAATAAAAATAAAGCAAAAATATTAAAGTGGAGTAAGGGAAAGAAAAATAAATCTCAAAAGAAAACCGGTGGTGAAGAACGGTTGCCCGCGGTGTTCGTTTTTCTTAGATAACCTAAAAAAACACTAGAAATAAATAAGTAAATAAAAGCTGAAAACAAGAAAAGAAAAAAAAAAATACAAAAAAAAATATATATAAAAATAGGTGGACGCTGTGTCCAATTTGTGAGACTCAATTTGAGTCTCACAAATTGGAAATTCAAAACTGGACAAACCTTTTTTGTATTTCCAATTCCATCGGGCTGCCCAAAATTGGACAGTCCCGGTGGATTATTTTTTTTTTTTCATGATTTTTTTTAAGTCATAGCTGAAAATAAAATTAACACTAAAAAGAAAATTGATAGATTAAAAATTCAAACAAATAAAAACGACAAGAGAGTAAATTACTAATTTACTCGACGAAAAAAAAATTCTAGACTAATGAGTAAACAATTACTCGACAATCAACTAGATCCGGAAAACTAAACACAAATCACCTAGACACAAAAAATTAAACACAAATCAACTAGATGAATTCACTTAACTTTCTTCATCATCCTCCTCTTCGCTCTCGATCTCTTCGGAACGTTCTCGTTTCCTCTGTGGTGTTTTCTCGGGACACGGTGTGTCCTCTTCACTCAATGGGTTCTCCTCTAATTCAGGATTAATAAACCAATCATCAAGATCGTAGTAGGGATCGTAGCATTCAATTCCGCAAATCCCTTCATGATCACAAACCATCTCACAATTCCCTTCAGTTTGCGGACTGCTTGGACCGCCAAATTCGACCATGTACCCCGCTTCCTACATGGCATCCTCCATCTCGAGTTCGCTTTCGCTTGAGCTTTCCACCTCAATTGGGTTTCCCTAACTCCCAAATTCAGTTTGCGGAATGTTTGGAGCGCCAATTTCAACCATGTACTTATCTTCGTACATGGTATCCTCCATCTCGGGTTCGCTTTCGTTTGAGCTTTCCACCTCAATGTGATTTTTCGAACTCCCAATTTCATTAGGATTTGGTGACTTGAGGTAGTCGGGGAAGGTACGACGAGCATTACGAAAAACACGACGCGGGGGAGTCATGATTAAAAAGAGAAAAAGAAATAAACCAAAATTAAAATTTAGAGATGAATGGTGATAGAGGAAGTGAATGCGTATAAATAGGGAGAGTAAAAAAGTAGAAGAAACCTAGTAGGACTCATAAAGTTGATTTGTTTAGATAACTTAAAACACTAAAAACTAGAGTCCTAATCTAATACACATGAAACGAATATAAGATAAACAAAAATACTCTAATTATTATCCTAAAAAATCAAAAAGATAACCAAATAATTATCTTATAAATCAAGTATAATGACACTGTACACATTTTTTTTCACGACATATATAAGAGCATCCAAGGCATATGCATGAAAAACAAAAACAAAATGACACTGTACACACTTTTCTTTTTCTTTTTTTCTAAGAACAAAAACAATTTTTCATTTTGTTTTTTTTTTATATATATGGGCTGCCCAATCCTGGACAGCCCATATGTGGCATCTTTTTTAATAAAATAAAAAAACACTTAAAATTTAATTGAACGGGAAGAAAAAACTAAAAATAAATAAAACTAAAAATAAATAAAACTAAATAAATAAAAATGTAGAGCACCTAAATTACACGACATGCTAGTTTTTTAAAAAAAAATTGTTTTTTTAATTTTTTTTAAAATAAAAATAAGACTAATAACACACAAATGACCGAAATAACACCAATAAAATAAAATAAAATAAAATAATTGCAGACAAATAAATTTCACAACATGCTAGTTTTAGGTCTTTAGCTTGACCCTTCATCATACTTTAAAAAAAAATTAAGTGAGGGAGAAAACTTCCCTTTGTCGCTCGATCAATCCACCGAGGTATTGTTTGCATCTTTTCCCATTTACTTCGAATGCAACTCCGGTTGAGCTTTCCAATTCCACCGCTCCATGAGGAAAATTTTTTATCACATTGAACGGTCCGCTCCATCGCGACTTCAATTTTCCAGGAAACAATCTAAGTCGTGAATTAAATAACAAAACATAATCTCGCTCATGGAATTCTTTCTTCGAAATGTTCGCATCGTGTATCTTCTTCGTTCGTTCCTTATAGAGTCGTGCGCTCTCGTAGGCAGAATGTCGAAATTCGTCCAATTGATTGAGTTGTAGAAGGCGTTTAGCACCAGACTCTTTGCTATCAAAATTTAGAAATTTCATTGCCCAATAAGCTCGATGTTCTAATTCCACTGGAAGGTGACACGCTTTTCCATAGACTAACTTGTACGGGGACATGCCAATTGGAGTTTTGGACGCGGTCCGATATGCCCACAGTGCATCGTCTAACTTCATCCCCCATCTTTTCTTGAGATTTGCACCGTTTTCTCTAAGATTCACTTGATTTCCCTATTGGACAACTCCACTTGTCCGCTCGTTTGTGGGTGATAGGGTGTAGCAATCTTGTAGCGAACTCCATACTTTTTCATTAATGCTTCGAACTGTCAGTTCTTGAAATGCGACCCTCTATCGCTAATAATAGCTATAGGTATTCCAAAACGAGAGCGTAATTTCATTAAAAATTTCAGAACCACATTAGCATCATTTGTAAATGTTGCCAAAGCTTCTACCCATTTTGACACATAATCAACCGCCACCAAGATGTACTTATGACCATAGGAAGTTGGAAAAGGACCCATGAAATTTATCCCCCAAACATCAAACAATTCAACCTCTTGAATGTTTGTGGGGGGCATATCGTCTCTTCGAGAAATATTACCCACTCTTTGACATCTATCGCAATGCTTGACAAACTCCTTAGCATCATGAAATACTGTTGGCCAAAAGAAACCACATTCCATCACTCGTGCTGACCTTCTTTGAGCAGCAAAGTGCCCCGAGTACGGAGACTCGTGACATTGAGTTAGAATAGATAATACTTCCTCATCCGGCACACATCGCCAAATTAATTCGTCACCACAAATCTTGTATAGAAATGGCTCATCCCACAGGTATCTTTTGGCTTCAAACAAGAATTTATTTTGTTGTTGATAAGAAAATTCCTTTCGGAGAACTCCACAAGCAAGATAATTGACAATGTCGGCGTACCATGGAGCATGTATTTCTTCAACGCTCATCGATGTCTCGTCCGAAAATTCTTCCTTGATTTGCATTTCATTTTCATGGTTCAAAACCAACCCTTCTAATCGTGACAAATGATCTGCCACTACATTTTCGCTCCCCTTCTTGTCCTTGATTTCAAGATCAAATTCTTGCAATAAAAGAATAAATGTTTGGCTTAAATTGCTAAAAATGTGAAACGTTTGAATTTGTTTGTAACGTTTTAGACGTTTTGTTTTGTTTCGAAACGCTTGTAACCGTTTGGATTTGTTTCGTAACGTTTGTAAACGTTTGGCTTAAATAGCTAAAAATGGGAAACGTTTGGATTAGTTTCATAACGTTTGTAAACGTTTGGCTTAAATCGCTGAAAAGGGAAAACGTTTGGATTTGTTTCGTAACGTTTGCAACTGTTTCGCTTAAATCGCTAAAAAGGTGAAACGTTTGGATTTGTTTCGTAGAGTTTGTCAACTTTTGGCTTAAATCGCTAAAAAGGTGAAACGTTTGAATTTGTATCGCACTGTTTGCAAACGTTTGGCTTAAATTGCTAAAAAGGTGAAACTTTGGATTTGTTTCGTAACATTTGTAAACGTTTTGCTTAAATTGCTAAAAGATGAAACGCTTGGTTCTGTATCGTAACGTTTGTAAACGTTTGGCTTAACTTGCTAAATATGGGAAAGGTTTGGATTTGTTTCGTAACTTTTTAAAATGTTTGGCTTCAATCGCTAAAAATGTGAAACGTTTGGATTTGTTTCGTAACGTTTGTAAACGGTTGGCTTAAATCGCCAAAAAAGGGAAACGTTTTGATTTTTTTCGTAACGTTTTAAACGTTTGGCTTAAATCGCTAAAATGGGAAAACGTTTGAATTTGTTTCGGAACATTTGTAAACGTTTGGCTTAAATCGCTAAAATGGAGAAACATTTGGTTTTGTATCTTAACTTTGTAAACATTTTTTATAAATTGCTAAAAAGGTGAAACGCTTGGATTTATTTCATAAAGTTTGTAAACGTTTGGCTTAAATTGCTAAAAAGGTGAAACACTTGGATTTGTTTCGTAACGTTTGTAAACATTTTGTTTTGTTTCGTAACGTTTGGATTTATTTCGTAACGTTTGTAAACGTTTGGGTTAAATCGCTAAAAAGGTGAAACGTTTGGATTTATTTCATAACGTTTGTAAACGTTTGGCTTACATCTCTAAAAAGGTGAAAAGCTAGGATTTGTTTCGTAACGTTTGGATTTGTTTCGTAACCTTTTTAAACGTTTGGCGTAAATCGCTAAAAAGGGGAAACGTTTGGATTTGTTTCGTAACGTATGTAACCGTTTAGCTTAAATCGCTAAAAAGGTGAAATGTTTGGATTTTTTTCGTAACGTTTGTAAACGTTTGTTTTAAATAGCTAAATAGGTGACACGTTTGGATTTGTTTCGTAATGTTTGTATATGTTTTGGCTTAAATTGCTAAAAAGGGTTTCGTAACGTTTTAAACGTTTGGATTAGTTTCATAATGTTTGAAAACGTTTGGCTTAAATTGCTAAAAATGTGAAACATTTGGATTTGTTTCGTAACGTTTGTAAACATTTGGCTTAAATCGCTAAAAAGGGGAAACATTTTTCTTAAATCGCTAAAAAGGTGAAACGTTTGGATTTATTTCGTAACGTTTGTAAACGTTTGGCTTAAATCGCTAAAAAGGTGAAACATTTGGATTTAAATTGCTAAACAGTTGAAACGTTTGGATTTGTTTTGTAACGTTTGTAAACATTTGGCTTAAATCTCTAAAAAGGTGAAACACTTGGCATTGTTTCGTATCGTTTGTGAACATTTGGCTTAAATCGCTAAAAAGGTGAAACGTTTGGATTTGTTTCGTATCGTTTGTAAACATTTGGCTTAAATCGCTAAAAAGGTGAAACGTTTGTATTTGTTTTGTAGCGTTAGTAAACATTTGGTTTAAATCGCTAAAAAGGTTAAACGTTTGGATTTGTTTCATTACGTTTGTAAAGGTTCGGCTTAAATCGCTAAAAAGGTGAAACATGTGGTTTTGTTTCGTAACGTTTGTAAATGTTGGGCTTAAATAGCTAAAAAGGTGAAACGTTTGGTTTTATTTTGTAACGTTTGTAAACGTTCGTCCTAAATCGCTAAAAAGGTGAAACGTTTTGATTTGTTCCGTAACGTTTGTAAATGTTTGGCTTAAATTGCTAAAAAGGTGAAACGTTTGGATTTGTTTCATAACATTTATAAACGATTGGTTTTGTTTCGTAATGTTTGTAAACGTTTGGCATAAATCGCTAAAAATTTGAAACGTTTGGATTTGTTTCGTAACGTTTTAAACGTTTGGTTTTGTTTCGTAACTTTTGTAAACGTTTGGCTTAAATATCTAAAAAGGTTAAGCGTTTGGATTTGTTTCGTAACGTTTGTAAACGTTTGGTTTAAATTGCTAAAAGGATGAAATGTTTGGATTTGTTTTGTAACATTTGTAAACGTTTGGCTTTTATCGCTAAAAAGATGAAACGTTTGGATTTGTTTCGTAACGTTTTAAACGTTTAGCTTAAATCGCTAAAATGGGGAAATATTTGGATTTGCTTTGTAACTTTTGTAAATGTTTGGCTTATATTACTAAAAAAGGTGAAGCGCTTGGATTTGTTTCGTAATGTTTGTAAACGTTTGGCTTAAATCGCTAAAAAGGTGAAACGTTTGGATTTGTTTTATAATGTTTGTAATTGTTTGGCTTCAATCGCAAAAAAAAAGGGAAACGTTTGGATTTGTTTCGTAACGTTTGTAAACGTTTAGCTTAACTCGCTAAAATGGGAAAACGTTTGGATTTGTTTCATAACATTTGTATACGTTTGGCTTAATTGCTATAAATGTGAAACACTTGGTTTCGTTTCGTATCGTTTGTAACGTTTGGTTTAAATTGCTAAAAAGGTGAAACGTTTGGATTTATTTTGTAACGTTTGTAAACGTTTGGCTTAGATCGCTAAAAAGGTGAAACGTTTGGATTTTTTTTCTAATGTTTGTAAACATTTGGTTTAAATCGCTAAAAAGGTGAAACACTTGGTTTTTTTTCGTATCGTTTGTAAACGTTTGTTTTAAATTTCTAAAAAGGTGAAACGTTTGGATTTGTTTTGTAGCGTTTGTAAACATTTGGCTTAAATCGCTAAAAAGGTGAAACGTTTATATTTTTTTCGTTACGTTTGTAAACGTTCGGCTTAAATCGCTAAAAAGGGGAAATGTTTTGATTTGTTCCGTAACGTTTGTAATTGTTTGGCATAAATTTCTACAAAGATGAAATGTTTGGATTTGTTTCGTAACGTTTATAAACGATTGCTTTTGTTTCGTAATGTTTGTAAACTTTTGGCTTAAATCGCTAAAAATGTGAAACGTTTGGATTTGTTTCTTAACGTTTTAAACGTTTGGTTTTGTTTCGTAACTTTTGCAAATGTTTGGCTTAAATATTTAAAAAGGTTAAACGTTTGGATTTGTTTCATAAATTTTGTAAACGTTTGGCTTAAATTGCCAAAAAGGTTTGGATTTATTTCATAACATTTGTAAACGTTTGGCTTTAATCGCTAAAAAGATGAAACGTTTGGATTTGTTTCGTAACGTTTGTAAATAATTGGCTTAAATCACTAAAAAGGTGAAACTTTTGAATTTGTTTCGTAACGTTTTAAACATTTGGCTGAAATCGCTAAAATGGGGAAACATTTGGATTTGTTTTGTAACGTTTGTAAACGTTTGACTTAAATCGTTCAAAAGGTGAAACAATTGGATTTGTTTCGTAACATTTGTAAACGTTTGGCTTATATTGCTAAAAAGGTGAAACGCTAGGATTTGTTTCGTAACATTTGCAAACGTTTGTCTTAAATTGTTAAAAGGGTGAAATGTTTGGATTTGTTTTATAATGTTTGTATACTTTTGGCTTCAATCACAAAAAAGGGAAGACGTTTGGATTTGTTTCGAAACATTTGTCAATGTTTGACTTAAATCGCTAAAATGGGAAAACGTTTGGATTTGTTTCATAACGTTTGTATACGTTTGGCTTATATCGCTAAAAAGGTGAAACGTTTGGATTTGTTCGTAACATTTGTAAACGGGTGGCTTAAATCGCTAAAATGGGGAAACGTTTGGATTTGTTTCGTAACGTTTGTAGACATTTGGATTTGTTTCGTAACGTTTGTAAACATTTGGTTTTGTTTCGTAACGTTTATAAACTTTTGGTTTAAATCGCTAAAATGGGAAAACGTTTGGATTTGTTTCTTAACGTTTGTAAACGTTTGGCTTCAATCGCTAAAAAGGGGAAACGTTTGGATTTGTTTTGTAATGTTTGTAAATGCTTGGCTTAAATTGCTAAAAATATGAAAAGATTGTTTTTGTTCCGTAATATTTGTAAACGTTTGGATTTGTTTCGTAATGTTTGTAAACGTTTGCCTTAAATCACTAAAAAGGTGAAACGTTTGGATTTTTTTTGTAACATTTGTAAACGTTTTTCTTAAATCGTTAAAATGGGAAAACATTTGGATTTTTGGTAACGTTTGTAAACGTTTGCATTTGTTAAAAACGTTTGGACTTGTTTCGTAAAGTTTGTAAACATTTAGATTTTTTTCGTAACGTTTGTAAACGTTTTGCTTAAATCGTTAAAATGGGGAAGCGTTTGGATTTATTCTGTAACGTTTGTAAACGTTTGAATTTTTTTCGTAACATTTGTAATCGTTTTGCTTAAATCGTTAAAATGGGGAAACGTTTGGATTTGTTTCGTAACGTTTGTAAACGTTTGGATTTGTTTCGTAATGTTTGTAAATGTTTAACTTAAATCGCTAAAATTGGGAAACGATTACATTTGTTTCGTAAAGTTTGTAAACGTTTGGCTTCAATCGCTAAAAAGGTGAAACGTTTGGATTTGTTTCGTAAAGTTTGTAAACGTTTGGCTTAAATTGCAAAAAATGTGAAACATTTGTTTTTGTTCCGTAATGTTTAGATTTATTTCGTAACATTTTTAAGATTTGGCTTAAATCGTTAAAAAGGTTAAACGTTTGGTTTTATTTCGTAACGTTTGTAAACGTTTGGCTTAAATCGCTAAAAAGCCGAAACGTTTGGATTTGTTTCGTAACGTTTGTAAACGTTTGGCTTAAATTTCTTAAAAGGTGAACTGCTTGAATTTGTTTCGTAACTTTTGTAAACATTTGGCTTAAATCGCTAAAAAGGTGAAACGGTTGGATTTCTTTCGTACCGCTTGTAAACGTTTTTGCTTAAATCGCTAAAAATGGGAATCGTTTGGTTTTGATCCGTAACATTTGTAAACGTTTCACTACTAGAAAACAGGTGTTTAGCGACAGATATTTCTTGTTTCATATGCAAAATCTGTATGCAACTCACTTAACCGTTTCCACGCTGGAGATTCAGAAGGATGACACATCTTCTCGTCTTCCATTCCATGTTCAGCGTGCCATGTCATATGTTTAGCCGCGGCTTTGGAAGCGTACAACCTTTGCAGCCTCGGAGTTATTTCGTAACATTTTTAAGATTTGGCTTAAATCGTTAAAAAGGTTAAACGTTCGGTTTTGTTTCGTAACGTTTGTAAACGTTTGGTTTAAATCGCTAAAAAGCCGAAACGTTTGGATTTGTTTCGTAACGTTTGTAAACGTTTGGCTTAAATTTCTTAAAAGGTGAATCGCTTGAATTTGTTTCGTAACTTTTGTAAACATTTGGCTTAAATCGCTAAAAAGGTGAAACGGTTGGATTTCTTTCGTACCGCTTGTAAACGTTTTTGCTTAAATCGCTAAAAATGGGAAACGTTTGGTTTAGATCCGTAACATTTGTAAACGTTTCACTACTAGAAAACAGGTGTTTAGCGACGGATATTTCTTGTTTCATATGCAAAATCTGTATGCAACTCACTGAACCGTTTCCACGTCGGAGAGTCAGAAGGATGACACATCTTCTCGTCTTCCATTTCATGTTCATCGTGCCATGTCATATGTTTAGCCGTGGCTTTGGAAGCGTACAACCTTTGCAGCCTCAGAGTTAAAGGGAAATAAAACATTTTTTTATAAGGAACGTTAGCCCTTCTTTGGGCCGAATTGCTTTTCGTAACAGGTTTCCACCGAGGAAATGTGCAAACTTTGCAGTGGGTTAAATCCTCGTCCGCCCCCCAGTAAATCATACAGTTGTGGAAACAGCAATCAATAACCTCAACCGGTAACCCGAGACCTTTCACCAGCTTCTTGATATTAGCAAAACATTTCGGCATTTTGTTGTTCTCTGGAAGCAGTTCTTGTAATAAACGGCAGGTGTCGTCAATTAAAGATATCGAACCCTGATGTAATATCCAGTGTTTTTCCGTCATGGTTTTGTTGTGTTTCCGACTTAGTTTCGGATTGTTAATGGTGGACTTAGCAAGTGTAACACTTTGTTTGCGGTTTGAGTTGTATCTTGTATATGTCGCATGTGTCGTGTGAGTTTTCGATGGCGATTTGATTTGTATTCGGTTTATAATCGAAGATTTATTCTGGTACCTTCTGAATCTGACATGTTTTGAGAAAACATTCATATCTCCCAATTTAACCGTTGGATCAGGTTCATATTTGGATATGTTGTGCCCAAGACAAAGTTGACTGTTGGATCAAAAACTGAGGCGCGTTGGAGGGCGCGATGGGCCATCGCGCCTCGCAACGCGCCCCATACGATTTCAGCGTCAAGTGAAGGCGCGATGGGACGAACGCGCCTTGCAACGCGCCTCCCATCGCGCCCCTCTGTCAGATTTGTTGTTTGGCCTATAAATAGACCCTTTATCTGATCTAAAACTTTTCCCACTTCATTTTATAAACCCTAGCCGACCCATTGACATTACAACACTCTGATTTGATGGTTTGTAAATCAATTCCTTTGTTTGTTGGACTCCGGTAAGTGATCTGCATACCCTATCCTTAGTATGTTCACATTTCCTTTGTTCAATTCGTTTTAGGGCTTATGTATCCATGTTTTCCATTGTTGTGTGAGGTCTTAAGCATACCAATTCTGATTCGCCTCGTTCTTGGATCCATGTGATGTTTTATCCGCTTATCTTCGTCGGTAAGTGCCGAATCTTGTGTTTTAAGGTTAAACCTATACCTTGGGTGTTGTGATGATTTGATTTACTGTTTTGGCATGCTTAGAACTGATTATGTATAGTTAGCTTTGGCTTAGCGTATTTGTATTGGATTTTACCTTGGGTATTATGAATTGAATTGCTAGGTTAAGTGCTAGCTTGCTTGGTATGATTATTTCATTGCTTAGGGCTGTTTGTAATGTCTTTGGCATGATGATATTGTTCAAGATTGTTGCAATTGATTCTTGATTGTTTGTACACGAGTTATGTGATGTACGCCATAGTTATTCCATTGATATATGGTTTGATTGTTGGTTCATTCTAAGTAAATGATTTAAATGTGTTATGCAATCCTTATTGGATTCATTTAAGTGTTATAGCATGCTTGTAATGTTGTTGGCTTGTTTAGCCAAATTTTGGCTAAGTGTTGATTATGTTGCCTTAAGGAATTCCTTGATTGTTTAGCCATGTTTGAGCATGTTTGTCCATTGTGGACTTTAATTGAACACCTTGTGTGCGTGCCGTGATACATTGGTTGGTTAAGTCTTATTGAGTTCCATTAGTTTCAAATAATCAATTGTTTTATCAAAGAGCTTTTCAGGTATTAAACTTTGGTTTATACTTTGGTAAAACGTTGGGTCGGATTAGACTTGGGTCGCCCGACATATGAGGTTACGCTTGGTAGTTGTGATAACTCGGCTAACTCATTACTTTGGGATTTAACTTGGTTCTACTGTTTTAACTAAGTTATTGTAAAAGGATTTATGGATTATGTTTTTAAAGCAGGAACTCAATTAGACTTGACTTGTTGTATTACTTTGGCTATGGTTTGAGTAAGTATGATCACTCTACGTTAGTTTGTGCTTGGCAATATATGTGTTATGATATTATGATGGTTTGTAGTTTGGATTGTTTGATATCTGTGCTAATCCTATGTGGTGTCTAGTACTCTCTAGAGTTAGGGGATGATATTAATTATGATTTATGTTTTCTTAGACTCGTCGACTGCTCGTGCGTCGGAGTCGAATCAGGTTTAGTTGCTTGCCAGGTTTTTCACGTGGATTCGCAAGCAGTGAGTTTGTACTTACTATTTACCGCTTTATTAAGTAAATTGTTATTTTAATATTAAATATATATATTGTACGTATATTGCGAACTGTTTTTATATTATGGCTCTTAGTTGGAACATGCTACCTAATGGGCATCATTAGGACTGTGTGCGCACCGGTATTGATCTAGATAAGGTATGTGATATGTGGTGTTAACTCGGTGTGAGCATAGCTCTCGGGACCACTAGAGTAACTCGGTGTAGCTCAGCTCTCGGGACTCTGGTTATGGATTAAGAATGGTCGGTGGTAACTCGGTGTAGCTCAGCTCTCGGGACCAGGCCTATCGGGTTATGGTTATATTTAGTATTGTGGATTAGGGTTCCAACTATTATACGTAATGTTTATATTAAATGTTTTAAACGGTTTTAAAGGTTTTCCACTTGATAAATGTAAATAGTGGTATGAACTCATCTCAGTATATTTGACCCCGTTGTTTTCCCAATTTTTCCAGGGTTATGATTTGAGCGAGTCAGCTGCTCTCCGATTCTTTATTTCCTCGGAGGTTTTATTTTATTTAATAAAGTTATTAAAACTGATTTTATTTTTAGACCGCAGTAGTGATTAGAAGTCTTATATGTCTAATACTTGTTATAAACTTATTCAATGGATTATTGTTGTATTGGCATTCTTTGATTGACTTGGGTTAATATGTACTTTTTCCATGTTTAAGACTCAGAGTTGGCTGAGCACTTACTAATAGATGTTGTGTATTATGAACTGCTAGAACTAGGCTGAAGTCTCGGTTGCCCCCAAGCATTGGTTTTCTTGCAGGTTTATGTATTTGTTGGTTATCCGCAAGGCTAGCTACGGGTTTTGGTACAACTATACCCATACCCTAGCGCCGGTCGCGATTCATGAAAATGGGTCGGGACACCTGATGTCGACACTTAATATCCAAAATTTCAACAGATGCGGACAAGGGTGAGTGTCTGCTATCTCCGGGCCATATTTCTTCTTCTGCCGCACTCATCATATCAAAAAACTTCTGAGCTTCTTCATTCGGGGTCTCTTCCTCAAAAACTTCAGGACCAGCAGCATCAATAACCATTCTCTGACCGGAGTTTAAATCTCCCCCTCCCTCATTATAGTAATCGTATTCATTAACCGGCTGCTGAACAACAGGAGGGACATTCACCTCACCGTGGTGAATCCAGACATAGTAATCTGGGACAAACCCAGACTGCAAGACATGTAGTTTCACAACTTCTACATGTCGAATATTCGTATTTCTACACTTTGTCCTAGAACATGGACATTTAATCTCTTCTCCACTCATATACTCTGGATGTTGTATAGCAAAATTCACAAAATCTTCAAGATTAGGGAAAAAATCTGGCGGCAGGAAGCCTTTGTCATGCCTCGTATACATCCAACTGCGGTCTACATTCATTTCTGGAGGACGTACAATTAGGTTCTGGTTCATAAACTCAACGTAGCAAAGTCAATGTAATTGACTGCTAAAAGGGTAGGGTCCTATCCCATTCGCAAAACTGGCGCCCCATAATTCGATCACGATATATGCATGAATACGGAAAAAATATTCGGCAGCCTTCCGGCGTCGTTCCCAGGTGCATTACATAATATAGGGTGTGTAACACTAATTATATATTCCGTAAGGAATAAGCGTTACACAGCCTATATTAAATAGCCACCCGGAGAACATACGCCAGAAAACTACCAAATATTTTTATACTATATCCATACATATATGTTTTTTCGTGATCAAATTACGCAGACGACAACAGTTTTACGAACTGTACACGCGTACAATCCCGTGTCGTTCAATCTCTTGAACACACGGGACGGGTTTCTACGGCTAGGTAAGATTTTATTCGGTGTGAATAAAAGCTTTGTTAATTAAATTTAACAATTATTCAATTAACTCTAACTACTACAAATTAAATACAAAAATGCAGTAACACTTACTTGTTGAAGAGCAGAACCGCAATAAATAGGAGATATGAATACAGTAGAGGCGATGTAAACAGACAACAACAGCGGCTATCAAGAAACCGTCAGCGAGACACAAACCTATTAATTAAATAATTAAAGTTATACTATAACTAATTAAATAATTATTATATATTTATTGAAAATTCGGCAGCATTTCCCCTAAAAATGAGCATCGCACATTTTTCAGGGAAATCCTGCAAGCAAACAATATATATTCCAACATAACCAACCCCAATCATATAAAAAATTTCATATTACAAAATGTATTAATTAATTAAGATTATTATTAATTAAATAAGCTAAATTCTCAAAATTAACATAAAATTTAACCCAATTTATAAATTTTTATCTAATTAAAGATTATAACATAAATTATAACATAATAATCAACCGTTAACAATTAACTATCCAAATTACATAACCTAATTTACTAACTTCATTATAAATAACTTAATCTTACTAAGTAAATTACTAATGAAACAATATTATTTTAATTATTTTTAATTCAAAATTAAATCTACTTTATTAACCTAATTTTAATAAATTTTTCCATTTATAAAAACTAACCTAATTTTAAAAAGCTATCTATTTTTATAAAAATTACTAATACAAATAATACTAACCTAATTTAATAAACTTATAAATTTGATAAAACTAAACACTAACCTAATCTAATAATATAAAATTACTTAAATTTTAACCTAATCACATTTAAAACTAATTAAATTTAAACCTAATTACACCTAGCCTAATTGAATTAAATTTGACAAAATTTAATTTAATTAAATAACTGACCCGGTGGTGAATTGCTGGCTGGACAGTGGAGGTGGAAAGGGGCGGTGGCCGGTGGAAGGCGGCGGTGGACAGCGACGGCCAAAGTCGGGGGCATAAATTTTTAACAAAATATTAATTCAAATACCTAAATTAATAATTGAATCATATATTTAATAATTAAAATAATGGAAAATCGACTCACCGGAGGAGTTAGGTTGACGGCGGAGGAGAAGGGGGCTGGCTGGCGTTGACAGTGGCCGGCGGTGGGTGAACACGAGGGTGGGTGAACCGGCGATGGCTGGAAAGCTGGCGGTGACTGATGGTAAGAACGGCGGTAAGAACGGCGGGGGAACTGATGGTGAGAACGGCGGAAGAAAGGTGGAAGGCGGCGGTAAGAACGGCGGAAGAAAGCAGAAAATAGGTAAGAAAAGGGGAAGAAGAAGGAGCAGCGCGGTTTTTATTAGGTTAAAATTTAGCGACGGACAACGTCCGTCGCTAAACCTAGCAAAGTAGTCGCTATCCGTTAATGAAACGATGCGTTTCATTAACGGATGACATTAGCGACGGATTAGTAAGTCCGTCGCTAAATTTAGCGACAGACTTACTAATCCGTCGCTAATCTGGGCTAAGTAAAACGATGAGTTTTACTGAGTCCCATGTACTAGCGACGGATTAGTGAGTCCGTCGCTAAATTTAGCGACGGACTTACTAATCCGTCTCTAATCTGGGCTAAGTAAAACGATGAGTTTTACTGAGTCCCATGTACTAGCGACGGATTAGTGAGTCCGTCGCTAAATTTAGCGACGGACTTACTAATCCGTCGCTAATCCGTCGTAAAAGAAAGGCGGGAAGCTTCCCGCCTTTCATTTGGTGGGAATTGGCGATGGATTTACTATCCGTCGCCAATTCCGTCGGTAATTCATCAATTTAGCGACGGAAGTAGGTTTCGTCGCTAATTTCGGTCGCTAATAAGCTGATTTCTAGTAGTATTTGGCTTAATTCGCTGAAAATGTTAAACGTTTGGTTTTCTTTCATAACGTTTTAAACGTTTGGTTTTGTTTCTTAACGTTTGTCAACGTTTGGCTTAAACCATTAAAAAGGAGAAACGTTTGGATTTGTTTCGTAACGTATGTAAACGTTTGGTTTAAATCGTTAAAATGGGGAAACTTTTGGATTTGTTTCGTAACGTTTGTAAACATTTGGCTTAAATCGCTAAAGAGGTAAAACGTTTGGATTTGTTTCGTAACGTTAGTAAACGTTTGGCTTATATAGCTATTATGGGGAAACGTTTGGATTTGTTTCGTAATGTTTGTAAACGTTTGGCATAAATCGCTAAATAGGTGAAATGTTTGGATTTGTTTTTGTAATACCCCAAATATTTTAAAATAATTAAGTAGTGCCACGTGTCGTGAATTCCGATAAATTGAATTAAAATTGTTTTAATTTAATTATATCGGGAATTTGGAATAATTTTTATTAAGTGAATTAGCTGGATTTAAGGAAATAACTTAGAAAATTAATAATAAACGTTCTCCAAAATCCGCAAAATATTTAATAGTATTTGTTGTAGAAGTTTTGAGTCAATCGGAGACTGTTTAAAATTTGGACACGAATAAATTTTGGGCTAATTTGCAACTTTTGAAAGTTTCAAGGACAAAAGTTCAAATTAGCCGTTTATATATAAGATTTGGATCATTGAATGAAAGATCTAGAATCATATCTTCATTTCCTTTCCTTTTTCAACGATCTCACCGTTTTCATAGCTCGATCTCCGTTTCTCGTCCGTTTTCGACGTTCTATAGCTGGAATCGATCGTATTTTAACAGGTAATCACGGTAAGCACGTCGTTTTGCCGTTTGGTTGAGTTTATTGGATGGGTTTTTGAATTGAATATTAGGTTACGGAGAAACCGTATCGCGATTATGTATTTGATTCGTTTTATACGTTACTATTGTATTTTTGGTTAGACTAGCATGTTATTTAGGTGTTGGATAAGTTCAGCATTGATTTAAGCACGTCGGAATGGCCATTTTCAGCGACCGGAGTCGTGCCCACGACAGGGCACAACGTGCACCTCCCCATTTTTGAAGGATTGGCGTCCGAAAACCTATTCCGACGATTCCCAAACCCGATATCGACTTCCAGACTCCGAAAATGCGAAATTCGGACGTTAAACGAGTTAAATATGACTAGTAGTTGGAAATGAGATATAATATGGTTATCAATTGGTTTTCTTAGAAAAACCTAAATACTATATCGGGAATTGAATTGAGAAGTATTAAGAAACAAACGAAGTATGATTCGTTTATCATAAAAGATTACGTTTGATGCATGACGGTTTATGCATTGTGTCTTGTCGTGTCTCGAGTCAAGAGTCAATCCTAAAATGAATTCTGATGTGAGTCAATTGTTTTGAAATCGTTTTAAATCCGGAAAGGCAAGAGGCAGCTGGACCAAGAGCTCGAGAAGCTTGATGTTTCTGAGCAACGAAGTATTTTTGGATAACGTTTTCTGTGAGTTTATATAAATTTACAATTAAAGTATTTACACAAGCAAATATTTTATATTGCTTTATGTTTGATTTGAATATTTTCAATGCGAATTCTTTATATGAATTGCATAAATGTTGGTTTGAAACCAGTATCGATCCGATGGAACGTGCTACCTATTGGGCGACAATAGGACTGTGTGATCACCAGTTTTGATTTACTACAGCTGTAAACTTGATTATGAATACGAATATAAAAGTTGGATATATGAATGTGGATACGAGAGTGAACTCGGTTAAAGTAACCTGAGCCCCGTATCTATTGGGTTGAACTCGGTTGAGTTATCCCGAGGCCCACAACTTGGGATTAAGAGGTTGGTCGCGGCTGACATGGTTGAGTTACTCCCGGACCGGACCATTTGTATCAGTTTGATTTGATTATATACGTTTGGCATGTCGAGGATTAGGGTTTCAATCACATCTTATACTTAGCTACACGTGATTTGAACACTATTACATTGTTATGTTTCATATGAATACTTATTAGTATATATATGAACTCACTCAGTATATTCCCATATACTGACCCCTCACAGTTTTCCCTCTCAGGTGAAAGAAGTTTTTGAAGCAGCGGACTTCTATCCTTCTTCCAGAAGTCTATATTTTGAAAGTATGTAAAGATACAGTACTTTACTTCTACAGCTGCAGTAGATAGATGTTTTGTATTTCAGTCTATATTAAACGGTTTTCTGTGAGCAAAGTTATAAATTCTTTACGCTTACTGCGTTATTACTGTTTGTGGCTGCCAGATGATAATGTATTGCCTGGCATGTTTTCAGCATGACATGTGTTTTTGTTTGTCATGCATGACGACTGTATTTGCGAATTTTTTTTAACGTTTTTAGGCTTGCTACGGGTTTCGGAGCTACCACTCCCATTCCCTAGCGCCGGTTTCGGCCAATGAGATTGGATCGTGACAATGTTGGTATCAGAGCATGGTCCAATTACCATTGCTTATTCCGGTTAAGTGTTAAGTAATTTAGTACCTAGGGATCTAGTGCAGCACATAGGACTCGAGTCTCGTCTTTGTCGCGTATTCGTTTAATTTTAAACTTTCATCTTTCCCTCAAGGATGTGAGTCTATCGTAAGTGTGTGTCTGTTCGCATGTGACGAGATGCGCGTTAAATACTATTACGTTTACGATGATATACGTTTATGCGATTATGTAACGTTGTTTGTCTTGGTCAGGATGTCTGACCAACGAAAAGAAGAAGAGCGAGCTGCTGTTGCAGCACGAAATGTTATAAATGGGGCACATGATGTACACCCAGAAGCTCAAGATGAGTCTTCTGTTCACGGAGGAGGTGGAGGCCAAGAGGCCCATGCGCAGGCACCTAGAGTGCAAGCTCAAGCTCAGCAACCTAATGTTATAGGCTGTAATCTAAATCAAAATCTTACGGGAATTGCGGCTATGCAAGCCAATCAGACAGCGGTGCAGGCTATGCATCGTGAACACCTACAGCAGCAACAGTTATGTAACGTTGCTTTCACTGATCGAGATATTGTCTTGGCTTACATGCGTCTTAAGCCAACTAAGTTCGACGGCTCGGATGATGCTTTGGACTTCCTGGAGGAAGTAGAATGAAATGCTCGACGTTTGCAAGCTAATGAGAGACAGTCCATCATTATGGTGGAAATGTCTATTCAAGGACCCGCGAAAGACTGGTTTCAGCGCCATATTCAGCCAACGAAGGACACAATAAACCGCTACAAGGAATATTTTCTACTGTTTGAAGTAACGGAAAGCTATCGCGGTCAGTGGCTAACTCTGAGTAGAGGTAATCGATCTGTGCAAGAATATGTTACTGAGTTTACTAGGGCGAGTAGATTTGCACCCGATCTGACTGCAGATCCAATAAGAGTGAACTCGAGGTTTGTCGAAGGTTTAGGACCCAAGTTTGTGAGTTTCACGTCTGATATCGGAAGAACTTTCATGCAACTGATCGACAGCGCTAGGCAGATGGAAGTTTCTTTGATCCGTTTTGGAAGGATTTTCGATCCTTCAAATGTTACGCCGATGAGAAGTAATATGTTTCGTAGTGTACAGAGCGCACCTACCCAGTCAAATGTTGGGAGTTACTTTCGACCCACACCACCTCAGCAGGGACGCAAGAGGCCTCGACGTGGATCTCGGGTTAGTGCATCGGGCACAGGATTCGGTGCCAGATCCATGAGTGACATGGGAGGCGGAGCACCTATCTGTCTGAACTACGACAAGAAACACTTTGGAATGTGTCGCAGTGTCTCTGGAGCGTGTTTTAATTGTGGCCAGCAGGGTCACTTTGCTAGGGACTGTCCACGACAGATGCCTCAAGGCTCCATGACTACAGTGGTGCAACCTTCTTATCAGCAGCAGAGAACTGCACATCAGGCAGCGTCACGGTATGATCAGACAGGAAAACCTTCACTGGCAAAAGAGGCCGTGGTTATGTGAATCGCGGAGGAAGAAATGGCGGAGGCCATGGTACTGGCAAGACTTCACAGGCTAGTGGAAGTCATGCCAGGGTTTTTGCAATAAATCCTCAGGAGGCTCAGTCTTCCAATGCTGTTGTGCAAGGTACCTTCCCTATCGCTTCTCAAGATGCATTAGTTTTATTTGATCCGGGCGCTACACATTCATTTGTTTCACCTAGCTTTTTTAATAAGTTAGGAGTGCAACCAGCGTATCTTAAGAACCGCTTATCAGTAGCCACCCCAGTAGGAGACAATGTAGAGGTTAGTATCGTTTATCCCTCTTGTCTTGTGAGAGTTTAAGGACGAGACTTGATAGTGGACTTGATATTACTTGAAGTATTAGTTTTTGACGTCATATTTGGAATGGATTAGCTAGCTCCGCACTATGCCAATGTGAATTGCCGGAAGAAGACGGTAACGTTCAACTCGCCTGGAATTGATCCAGTTTCAATTCAGGGTTATAAGAGAGAATCCCCTACGAGTATCATTTCAGCCATTAAAGCTTGTCGTATGTTAAAGAAGGGATGCCACGGATTTCTAGCCATAGTACGAGACGTGGAGAAGAAAAGCGTAAACTTAAGCGATGTACCAGCGGTATCTGAATATGTTGGCGCAGCGAGACGCGAGGGTTCAGATCGTATATTTCAATTCAAAATCGGAATTCAAACAATCCAGATCCAGAAATTTATCATAAGCATAACAAATGGATCATCGTATCTCCAATGATTCTTGTAGTCCCGATAGTACGGACTTCAAGCTTTTCAACACGAGTATGCGTCCGATTGAATCCTCGCCTCGAAGTAATCCGCAAGAGTTCCTCTTGCCGAGCAACCCTAAGCTCAAACTCTCACCACGATTATGTCTTTGCTCAGATGTATGAAAAACGTTCGCCAAGCTTTTCTGTGATTGATGACTACTTTAACTCTTTCAAATATGCTCTCTTAAGTGAGGTGTATGTAGAATGAGCAGAGGCAACCCTTTATTTATAGGGTAGAACTTTTCTTAAGAATGCAACACCTCACATTCTAGGTGTCACACACCAAGAAAAGGTGTTGACACATAGGTGTTGCCACCTTCTGACACGTCGGATGCTACGTGTCACACATAGAGACATACATGACATCATCACATGACATCATCACGTGACATCATTGCATGACATCACTATGACATCATCACATGACATCATCGTGACATCACCCCATGACATCCTTGTGACATCATCACATGACATCATTGTGACATCATCACATGACATCATCACATTAACTTGGATAAAATACAATTTGGTGCCTACTAATTTATAACTCTTACAAATGAGTCCCTAATTTGTACTTGTTTTTTCATCTTATATTAATTTCCGAGATATGCTAATATCTATATGAAATCGATCTCTCGTAAACTCAATCGGTTGCACACCCTATTGTGTGTGACTAACTAGGTTCACATCTATATGGCAACGAGAGTCATAAGAAACACGTTTTTTATATTAAATAATTAAATCCCATTAAATTGTTGTAAATCTTAATGACTCTAAGTCATGTAAACCTTAATGACTCTAAGTCATGGGCTTTGTCAGTGGGTCAGCCGTGTTATCGGCTGATGCTATCTTTTAGAGAAACAATTTTCTCTTTCCAACAATTTCTTTCGATAATATGATAATTCCTTTCCTTAAGTTCGGATAAATTGTGAGGCCCGGTTTCTTTTGCTAGGACAGTAGCACCATTGTGGTCGCAAAAAAGAGGAACTATCGACTTAATGGAAGAAAATTGTACTTAATTCAATTACGAACTAATTTATCCAAACACCTTCTATTACGACATCTCATATTATAATATACTTGGCTTCTATAATAGAATATGGAGTTGATTCTTGCTTAGAATACTTCTAGCTCACTACTCTTTTATTATAGATAAATATGAATCCGGAGATAAGACTCTCTATTATCTATATCTGATTATTAATGAGAATCTGTAAAACGGTCTACTTAAAAAAATCTCGTTCTCCATTTGTTAATACCATATCTTTAGTTCTTCAAAAGTACTCAAAGATATCCTTAACAACCATCCAATGTTCTCAACATTAATTGGATTGAAACCGATTAGTCCCACTAGTCTCATAGACAATTTCTAGCTTTGTAAGTGACAACACATACATCAGACTGCCAATTGCCGAAGCCTATGGTATCTTTATAGATTCTTTCTTTCGTCAGAAGTCTTGAAACACATTCCGTTTAAAAGAAGAATTTCATGCCTAACTAGTATCAATCCTTCTTAGAACTTCCATATTGAACTACTTCAATATGTTTTCTAAGAAGAGCTTGTAGGAGAAACAAATTATTCTCTTAGATCTATCTTCATATAGTCTAATACTGAGAATTTAGGTTACCTCTCCAAAGTCTTAGATAGAGTACGTATTATATAAACCAAAGTTTTACAAAAGTTAACATTTTGATATTATTATGTTTTTAGTAATATGTTATCTACATACAAGATCATGAAAATGAGTCTGCTCCCACTAACCTTCTTGTAAACATTGGGTTTATCTTTTTTAATAAATTTGTAACTCCTTACGGCTTTTTATCAAGACGATGAATCTTGAAGCTTTGTTTCCATCCACTATGGATCATTTTAGCTTACACGCCTTGGAACCTTCTTCGGATTCAAAATTATCGGCTTGTTCCATATAGATATACTCCTTAATTTAACTATTAAGGAATGTGGTTTCTCGCGTCATTGCCCTTTACGTATTCACAATACTTAATGCAATTTCCATTTCAATGTCTTTAGGTTTGACAAAAGAAACACTTTCTTTTATTGACCGAACCGCCTTTCAAATATTCTAAATATTTCCGGCAATGACTTATACTGTCCTACATCTTAATAAATGAAAACATTTTTCTTTGTTAACCGATGTGCATTTGTTTTTCACAATAGCCTTGGAGGCATCTAAATATCTTAATCAAACAAAAATGATTTTAAACCACTAGCCGATTACTATCGTGAATGTCACTTTAAAGGATTCTATTTAATCTTATTATCCCATAGACAACAAAGATCTCTAATTAGTATTTGTGTTATTCTGTATATTAAAACATAATGATTTGGTCTTTATCAAAATGGCCTCCCACTATGTATTTTGAATCCTACACTTCCAAAATAAGAAACGTGAATCTTTGTTGGAAAAGATTTCAAGCGGGTGATTGAATTATTATAGTCATTGTTCTTTCCCTCATGTACGCCTAATTTCCGTTATTGGGATCATAATGTACTACAAGTGAACAACACTTGTTCATCATATCTCATATGAGGTTCAATCATTTCTAGCTCCTAATGTATTCACCCTCAGATACCCATTTTCGTTATTGGGTTTCAGCATTAGTTAAGTTTAACCCATTGAATCAACTAAGATGTATCAATTTGAATAATACACGACTCAGGTACGCCTAATTGCCATTATTGTCGTGTACTATATCGATACACCTGTAACATCTCATGCTTAACAATAAACTCAACAACGGCCTCTTGACGATATCATCTCACCCCTATGTATCCATAGCCGACAACATGATATCTCAAAGCGTGTTAGTTTATTGCTCCAATGGAGAACCATTGATAAATCAATTTGTATAATTAATCAATATAAACTTAATCTTTTAACTTTTAGGAAGATTTCTTAGGGTTTTAAGTTATTCCGGTCTCACTAAGCACACGACACATTTTCGCATGCATCTCATACATATTAAAGCTAAAATGAATCATATAATCACGCATGTATGATCATGGACTTTCTAGGTCTCATTCTTTAGCCACAAAAGAATGAGCAAACTATTACATGTTCCGCATATTGTGTTGATGACAATATAATGCACAATCGAGTCACGTATTGTGTTAAATAATCACATTAGAAAAATTCCTAGGATAGATTGGAGGGTCACGAGCGGACCACTTAAGTACCAATCTCCTAGACAGAATTTAATCAAATGTAATTGATGTCACAATAGCGTTTGCTCGTTTTGCAAACAAGACATAAGCCCTCGAAATTATATATTACATGCCCAATAATAATTCCTAAGTCCATGATTATCAATACATGCATTCAATCGTAAAGCTTTAATACTTAATGATACGGTGGCTCTGATACCACTGTTGGCGCAGCAGGACGCGAGGGTCTGGATCGTATATTTCAATTCAAAATCGGAATTCAAACAATCCGGATCCAGAAATTGATCATAAGAATAACAAATGGATCATCGTATCATCTAGTAATTAAAGCACGCATCTAGAAATCGTAAGAAGAATACCTATGTCGATTCTCCAACAATTCTTGTAGTCCCGATAGTACGGCGACCTCAAACTTTTCCGCACGAATATGCGTCCGATTGAATCCTCGCCTTATAGTAATCCGCAAGAGTTCTTCTTGCCAAGCAACCCTAAGCTAAAATTTTCACCGCGATTACGTCTTTACTCGGATGTATGAAAAACTTTCTCCAAGCTTTTCTGTGATTGATGACTACTTGAACTCTTTCAAATATGCTCTCTTAAGTGTGGTGTATGTAGAATGAGCAAAGGAAACCTCTATTATAGGGTAGAGCTTTTCTTATGAATGCAACGACTCACATTCTAGGTGTCACACACCAAGCAAAGGTGTTGCCACCATTCGACACCTCACATGCTAGGTGTCACACACCAAGCATAGGTGTTGCCACCATCTAACACATCACATGCTAGGTGTCACACATCAAGCATAGGTGTTGCCACCTTCTGACACGTCGGATGCTACATGTCACACATCAAGCATAGGTGTTGCCACCTTCTGACACGTCGGATGCTACGTGTCACCCACAGAGACATACATGACATCATCACATGACATCATCACGTGACATCATCGCATGACATCATCGTGACATCATCACATGACATCATCATATTAACTTGGATAAAATACAATTAGGTGCCTATTAATTTATAACTCTTACAAATTAGTCCCTAATTTGTACTTGTTTTTTCATCTTAGATTAATTTCCGAGATATGCTAGTATATACATGAAATCGATGTCTCGTAAACTCAATCGGTTGCACACCCTATTGTGCGTGAGTAACTAGGTTAACATCTATATGGCAACGAGAGTCATAAGAAACACGTTTCTTATATTAAATAATTAAATCCCATTAATTATTAATACTCGTAGATCTTGAGTGACGTCTAGCAACATATCACAACCCCCAAATTGATATGAATGTTTCGATGCATTCTTTATGAACCAATGTTCAAATTACCGTACACTCAAAATACCCTTTATCTATGATTCGGATCTCGACTAGTGTCACGGTTACGTCAAACATTGTTTGTCTTGATCATATTACCTCATCTCGATTCTTATTCTTGATAAATATGACTTCCTGTAGAAACAATTTTCTAAGTAAGTCTTTTGCACCTGCGCAGGTTTTATCATCCATCAAGAACACTTCGAGATAGCATAGAATCTTGTCTCCGTTCATCTAGAGTAATGAATTCTTTCTAGGCTAAACCCCTATCTCCATATACAACTAATTAAAGCCAACACATCCCGCGGCTCTAGCTCATGAAAGATCTAGGGTTAAGGAGTATCAAACTCTAATCACCTATATACAAGATAGTGTCACCGTAAGTCAAAGGACATATGTACAATTATGAATTAGATGACATTATATTGACTTTGATGAATTACCATGTATAAGTCATCTAGCGTCACGTGTTCGAGTCACTCAACACTTTGAGTGTCCACATGTTTATTCTGATCCCCATCAAGTAGTATGAGATTCACTACTTACGAATTAGTAACTCTTTACTAATCAGGAGAATAAACAGAGGTAGGAGAATAAACAAAGGTGACGATCTTTCCGGGATAATGCGATGCCCTTATTCGCATGACCCCATCGATCGTGAACGGTTATTTAGATCACTTGAATAATAGAATATGTCACTCTTATTCCTAACACCTTAAGATTAGATTATATAACAATGTGATAAGGACAATACGTAATAAATGAACACTTAGTTGATGAGACACTTAGTTCAAATAAACATATATATCTTTGCCATTGGGATTAGTTCTACAAATATACAAGATCAAATGGCCCTAGGGCACATACTACTAACAGAATATTCAAACGTTTTTCCAGAAGAATTACCTGGATTATCCCCAGATCGTGAAATTGAGTTTTGTATCGAATTGGCTCCCGGCACGAAGCCAATATTGATACCTCCTTATCATATGGCACCTGCAGAGCTCAAAGAGTTGAAAGATCAACTAGAAGAGTTATTTGATCGTGGCTTCATCAGCCCGAGTGTATCCCCATGGAGTGCACCAGTGCTGTTTGTGAAAAAGAAGGATGGATCGCTTCGACTCTGCATCGATTATAGACAGCTGAATAAGGTGACGATCAAGAACAAGTATCTGTTACCTAGAATCGATGATTTGTTCGATCAGTTCCAAGGAGCGAAGTACTTCTCCAAGATTGACTTAAAGTCAGGATATCATCAACTAAAGATTCGAGATGATGACATTCAGAAGACTGCTTTTCGAACTCGATATGGACATTTCGAGTTTCTCGTTATGTCATTCGGGTTGACTAATGCACTAGAAGCTTTCATGGACTTGATGAACAGAGTATTCAAGCCATACTTGGATCGATTCGTGATCGTATTCATCGACGAAATTTTAATCTACTCACGTACGGAAGAAGAGCATGCACAACATTTGCGATAGTACTACAAACACTGAGAGAGCATCATCTTTATGCCAAATTCTCTAAATGTGAATTTTGGCTAACGGAAGTAGCCTTCTTGGGTCATGTAGTGTCGTAGAGTGGTATTAAAGTTGACCCAAAGAAAATCGAAGCCGTGAGGGAATGGAAACGACTTGACTCGGTTACCGAAGTCCGAAGTTTCCTCGACTTAGCGGGATGTTACAAACGATCTGTACAGGACTTCTCGATGATCGTTGTACCTTTGACAAAGTTGACTCAGAAGAACGCGAAATTCAACTGGACGGACCGGTGTGAGCTCATTTTCCTGAAACTGAAAGAGTGTCTGACAACGGCACCAGTCTTAGCACTACCGGAACGAACGAAAGGATTCACAGTTTACTGTGATGCATCAAGAGTGGGATTAGGATGTGTCCTAATGAAACATGGTCGAGTGATCGCGTACGCCTCGCCACAACTTAAGAAGCAAGAGATGAACTATCTGACGCATGATCTTAAGAAGCACGAGGTGATCTTCGCGCTGAAGATCTGAAGACATTATATATACGGCGCCACATGCGAAATATTTACAGATCACAAGAGCTTAAAGTATATTTTCGATCAACGAGAATTGAATCTCATACAGCGAAGATGGATGGAGTTATTGAAGCATGGCGACTGCACGATACAATACCATCCGGGCAAGGCAAACATAGTTGCAGACACATTAAGCAGAAAATCAGCGGGAAGTCTCGCGCATATTATTACGACGGGCGAAGCCCATTAGTTAAAGAAATTCATACGTTGTTCAGCCAAGGAGTTAGATTCGATGTTTCATCTCTTGGAAACCTGATGGCTCAGCTAACGATACGATCAACGTTGACAGACTGAATTAAAGAGTTGCAAGCCGATGACCCTCAATTGAAGCATCTAATTTAGGAAGTGAAACAAGGGAAGATTCAAGATTTTAGTATCGTCAATGGGATATTGCAATATGAAAATCGATTGTACATACTAGACATTGATAACTTAAGACAAAAGATCATGGAAGAGACTCATGGAACGATTTATAGCCTTCATCCTGGTTCCACGAAGATGTACCATGACATCAAGACAACGTATTGGTGGAGTAGAATGAAGAAATAAATCGCAGAGTTTGTAGCCAAATGTCCGACTTGTCAGCAAGTCAAGTTGGAGCATCAGCGACCCTACGGATTTCTTCAGCCATTACCTATTCTGGATGGAAATGGGAACAAATTACGATGGATTTCATAATCGGATTGCCCGATACACGGAAAGGTTTTGATTCTATTTGGGTAATTGTGGATCCTTTGACGAAGTCAGCGCACTTTATACCCATCAAGACGACTTATTCTGCGGCGAAGTTAGCTCAAGAATACATCGATAAGATTGTGAGCCTACACAGAGTACCAGTATCAATCGTTTCATATAGAGGTTATGTATTTACCTCTCATTTCTAGAAGAGTTTGCAAGAAGCGTTAGGCACGCGATTAAACTTCAACACAGCTTTTTATCCTCAGACAAACGGCCAGTCTGAGCGGATGGTTCAAACGTTAGAAGATATGCTTCGACTATGCGTATTAAGCTTTGGAGGTAGTTGGGATACCTATCTACCTTTAGTTGAGTTTGCTTACAACAACAGCTATCACTCGAGTATCGAGATGGCTCCATATGAAGCATTATACGGGCAAAAGTGTCGATCCTTTATCTGTTGGAATGAAGTGGGTGAGCGGAAGCTAACTGGAGCATAGATTATCCAGATTACTTCTGAAAAAGTACCATTGATTAAGCAACGTCTCAACACTGCGTTTAGTCGACAGAAGAGCTATGCGGACCCCAAGAGGAAAGACATCGAGTTTCAGATCATATATTACGTCTTCCTTAAAGTATCACCGATGAAGAGAATAATTTGTTTTGGAAAGAAGGGCAAATTAGCTCCGAGATACGTCAGACCATATCAGATAGTAGAACGCATAGGCTCAGTTGCCTACAAGTTAGACTTGCCACCGGAGATGTCGCAAGTTCATCCTGTCTTCCATATTTCCATGCTTCGGAAATATGTATCTGATCCTTCTCGGGTGATCCAACCGCAAGCAGTGGATATAAGCTAGGAACTAACCTACAAAGAGCAACCAGTGCAGATTGTGGATACGCAAATACGACAATTGCGGACAAAGAAGATTCCAATGGTGAAAGTTCTTTGGAGGAGTCAATCCATAGAAAAATGTATGTGGGAAACAGAAGAGGATATGAGGCAGAAGTATTCGTACTTGTTTACCCAAGGTTCGTGGCTAAAGTTTTAAATTCGAGGACGAATTTATTCTGAGGGGGGTGAATGTAATACACCAAATATTTTAAAATAATTAAGTCGTGCCATGTGTCGTGAATTCCGATAAATTGAATTAAAATGGATTTAATTTAATTATATCGGGAATTTGGAATAATTTTTATTATGTGAATTAGCGGAATTTAAGGAAATAACTTAGAAAATTAATATAAAATAAATTATAATTCGCGTAATAGAAATTATTTCGCCAAAGTCCGCGAAATATTTTATAGTATTTTTGGTAAAAGTTTCGAGTCAATTGGAGATTGTTTAAAATTTTGACGCAAATAAGTTTTGGGCTAAATTGCAACGTTCGAAAGTTGTAAGGACCGAAGTGCAAATTAGCCTTTTTTATATAAGATTTGTATCATTGAATGAAAGATCCAGAATCATATCTTCATTTCCTTTCCTTTTTCAACGATCTCACCGTTTTCGTCGCTCGATCTCCGTTTCACATCCGTTTTCGACGTTTGATTGCTCGAATCGATCGTATTTTTACGAGTAATCACGGTAAGCACGTCGTTTTTCCGTTTGTTTGAGTTTATTGGATGGGTTTTTGAATTGAATATCAGGTTACGGAGAAATCGTATAGCGATTACGTATTTGATTCGTTTTATACGTTTCTATTGTGTTTTTGGTTAGATTAGGATATTATTTAGGTGTTGGATAAGTTCGGGATTGATTTAAGCACGTCGGAATGGTTGTTTTCAGCGGCCGAAGTCGTGCCCACGATGGGGCACGACGTGCTCAAAATCAGAGCACGTCGTGCAGTGGCACGACGTGCACCTCCCCATTGTTGAAGGGAATGGCGTCCGAAGACCTATTCCGATGATTCCCTAACTCATATCGACTTCCGGACTCCGAAATGCAAAATTCGGTCGTTAAACGAGTGAAATGTGACTAGTAGTTGGAAATGAGATAGAATATGGGTATCAATTGGTTTTCTTAGGAAAACCTAAATACTACATCCGAAATTGAATTGAGAAGTATTAAGAAACAGATGAAGTATGATTCGTTTATCAGAAAAGATTACGTTTGAAGCACGATGGTTTATGCTTTGTGTCTTGTCGTGTCTCGAGTCTAGAGTCAATCCCATAATAGGATTATGATGTGAGTCAATTGTTTTGAAATCGTTTTAGATCCGGCGAGGGAAGAGGCAGCTGGACCAAGAGCTCGAGAAGTTTGGCGTTTCTGAGCACCGAAGTATTGCTTTACGTTTAATTTGAATATTTTTAACTCGAATTCTTTCTATAAATTGCATACCCGTCGTAATACCTCAAATATTTTAAAGATAATTAAATTGTGCCACGTGTCGTGAATTCCGATAAATTAAATTAAGAAGGATTTAATTTAATTATATCGGGAATAAAGAATAATAATTATTGAGCGGAGTAGCGGAAATTAAGGAAATAACTTCGGAAATTAATATAAAATAAATTATAAATCCCGAGATAAGAATTATTTCGTCAAGGTCCGCGAAATATTTTATTGTATTTATGGTAAAAGTCTCGAGTCAATCGGAAACCCATTAAAATTTAAACGCGGATGGATTATGGACTAAATTGTAACTTTTGAAAAGTTCAAGGACCAAAACGTAAATTAACCAATTAAGCCCGAGAATAGCGATTAAAAGATTATTGATGGAAACTAATAATTTTAGAATCGTATTATTTATTTGGATATAAATAATATGTACGTAATTGAGTTAAAGTAAATAATTAATCGATTAAAATAGAAAGTTTAAAGGAGAATTGGTTTAAGTTAAAGAAATGAAGGACTAAAGTTGCTAATTAGCCAAATATATATATATGAATTAAATGAGCAGAATGCTCCACAGCCCTCATCAGCTCCATGGTTTTCATTTCTCTCGCCGTTTCATTACGGTACCGTCGCTCGATCTCTGTTTCTCGTCCGTTTCCGACGTTCCATAGCTCGAATTGATCGTATTTCGACGGGTAATCACGGTAATCTTGACGTTTTTTCGTTTGAATGGATATTTTGAGTTATATTGAGTTAAAGTTTTAGGCCACGAAACGATTATATCGTTTTAAACGATATTAGAATTGAATTATAGCGTTTTGAATACAGATTAAGCGTTTTGGATGCATTAGGATCGTTTTATATCGAAAGCACGTCAGAAACGGAGTCGGGATGAAAACCCGCGGCTGTGCGCCGCACGGTCCAACTGTGTGAACGCACAGCACACTATGCGATCGCACAGTGCTGTGCGATCGCACAGTGCTGTGCGATCGCACAGTGCTGTGCGAACAAACAGCAAGACTGTGCGAACGCACAGTTGGACTGTGCGAACGCACAGTTCTTTGTGCTAATGCACAGTGAGACGTGCGCTCGCACAGCGTTTGCCGATCGACACGTTTTGGGGAATTTTCCGTTTTTGCGTAAAATTATCTGAATTGATTAGTTTATCGACTAATAATCGATTAGTTCGAATTATTTAACCTAACGAGGTTAAAAGATAATTTATTTAAAAGTAATATTTGATCCATAAACGAGTTAGAAACCGTTTATCGGGATACACGTGGGAAGCACGACGATTAATAAAAGTAATGTGTCGTGTCTCGAATCTAGAGTCAATCCTAGAATAGGATTCTGACGTGAGTCAATTATTTTAAGATAGTTTTAGATCCTGCGAAGCAAGGAGCCGCTGGACCAGGAGCTCAAGGAGCTAGACGTTTCTGAACACCGGAGTATTTTTGGATAAGCGGTCACTGTGAGTTTATACTATTTGCTTTTAAAGTACTTATACAAGCTATTATTTTATATCGCTTTATGTTTCAATTGCATGTTTATAGTGCAGAATTTTTATAGGAATTGCACATACGCTTGATTTGAAACCAGTATTGATCCGATGGAACGTGCTACCTATTGAGCGGCAATAGGACTGCGTGATCACCAGTTTTGATTTGATACAGCTGTGAATACGATTAAGAATACGAATTTCGAAGTTGGACTTATGAATTCGATACGAGTGAGCACTCGGTTACGGTGTAACCTGGAGTCCCCTTATCTAGTGGGTTGGACCCACCAGTGAGTTGGACTCACAACTTTGAAGTTATATGATTTGATTTGATGACATATGATTAGCATGTTAAGGATTAGGGCTTCAATCGGATCTTGTACTTGGCTGCACGATGTTTGAACGTTATTGAATTGTTTTATATTTTATATGAATACTTATTAGTAAACGTATGAACTCACACAGTATATTCCCATATACTGACCCCTCACAGTCCTTCTTTCAGGTCAAAGCATATTGAAGGACGGACTTCCTTTCCTTGTTTCGGATGTCTACTATAGTGAAAGACTATGTTAAAGAACGTTTTCTTCGTAGAGATGTAGTAGTAGGTAGATGTCTGTATGTAATGTAAGATTTAAATTCAAATGGTACATTTAAATTAGCAACTCTGATTTGAAATAAAAGTATATATATATATATATATATATTATTTGTTATAAAGATCATATTTTAACCGTTTGATTTTCTTAACCAATTACCATGAATGGAATTGGTCTAGAATATGATTAGAGACAGGGCAGGGCTGGACATAAGGTGTCGCTCTATAAGACCCTAGTCTATAATAACGATTCGCGATGGTCTTCAAAAAGTAATTCAAATATTTTTATACGTATAATAATAATGATTAAAAGGATTTCATGAAAACGTTTTATATAAAATAATATATTTAATTCGCGAAATATTCGAAGTGATTTTAGGATTGCTACGGGATTTGGAGCTACCACTCCCATTCCCTAGCGCCGGTTTCGACTCAATAATTTGGGTCGTGACAGTAACGTTTGTAAACGTTTGGCTTAAATCGCTAAAAAGGGGAAACATTTGGATTTGTTTCTTAACTTTTGTAAACGTTTGGCATAAATCGATAAAAATGTGAAATATTTGGATTTATTTCGTAACATTTGTAAACGTTTGGCTTAAATCGCTAATAAGGTGAAATATTTAGTTTTGTTTTGTAATTTTTGTAAACGTTTGGTTTAAATCGCTAAAAAGGTGAAACATTTGGTTTTGTTCGTAACGTTTGCAAACGTTTTGCTTAAATTGCTAAAAAGGTGAAACGTTTGGTTTTGTTTCGTAAAGTTGTAAATGGTAGGCTTGAATCGCTAAAAAGGTGAAACGTTTGGTTTTGTTTCGTAAAGTTGTAAATGGTAGGCTTGAATCGCTAAAAAGGTGAAACGTTTGGTTTTGTTTCTTAACATATGTAAATGTTTCGATTTGTTTCGCAACGTTTGTTTAGTAACATTTTAAACGTTTGGTTTTATTTCGTAACGTTTGTAAACGTTTGGCTTAAATCGCTAAAAAGGGGAAACATTTGGTTTTGTTTCGTACTGTTTGTAAACGTTTGGCTTAAATCGCTAAAAAGGTGAAACATTTGATTTGTTTCGTAACGTTTGTAAACGTTTGGCTTAAATTGCTAAAAAGGTGAAACGCTTGGTTCTGTATCGTAACGTTTGTAAACTTTAGGCTTAAATTGCTAAATTTGGGAAACGTTTGGATTTGTTTCGTAACTTCTGTAAATGTTTGGCTTCAATAGCCAAAAATGTGAAACGTTTCGATTTTTTTCGTAATGTTTGTAAACGGTTGGCTTATTTCTCTAAAAAGGCGAAACGTTTGGATTTTTTTCGTAATGTTTTAAACGTTTGGCCTAAATCGCTAAAATGGGAAAACGTTTGAACTTGTTTCAGAACGTTTGTAAACGTTTGGCTTAAATTGCTAAAATGGTGAAACGTTTGGTTTTATTTCATAATGTTTGTAAACATTTTGTATAAATTGCTAAAAAGGTGAAACGCTTGGATTTGTTTCGAAACGTTTGTAAATGTTTTGTTTTGTTTATAACGTTTGGATTTGTTTCGTAACGTTTGTAAACGTTTGGCTTAAATCGCAAAAAGGTGAAACGTTTGGCTTAAATTCGTAATGTTTGTAAACGTTTGGCTTACATCTCTAAAAAGGTGAAACGCAAAGGATTTGTTTCGTAGCGTTTGGATTTATTTCGTAACGTTTGTAAACGTTTCGAGTAAATCGTAAAAAGGTGAAAAGTTTGGATTTGTTTCGTAACGTTTGTAAACGTTCGGCTTAAATCGCAAAAAAGGTGAAATGTTTGGATTTGTTTCGTAAAATTTGTAAACGTTTGGCTTATATCGCTAAAAAGGTGAAACGTTTGGATTTGTTTCGTAAAGTTTGTAAACGTCTGGCTTAAATTGCTAAAAAGGTGAAACACTTGGATTTGTTTCGTAACGTTTATAAACGTTTGGCTTAAATTGCTAAAAAGTTGAAACGCTTGGATTTTTTTGAAATGTTTGTAAACGTTTGGCTTAAATTGCTAAAAAGGTGAAACGCTTGGTTTTGTTTCGTAACATTTGTAAATGTTCGACTTAAATCGCTAAAAATGTGAAACGTTTGAATTTGTTTCATAACGTTTTAGACGTTTTGTTTTGTTTCGAAACGTTTGTAAACGTTTGGCTTAAATCGTTAATAAGATTAAACGTTTCTATTTGTTTCGTAACGTTTGTAAACGTTTGGCTTAAATAGCTAAAAAGGTTAAACGTTTGTAAACGTTTGCCTTAAATCGCTGAAAAGGGGAAACATTTGGATTTGTTTCGTAACTTTTGCAACTGTTTGGCTTAAATCGCTAAAAAGGTGAAAAGTTTGGATTTGTTTCGTAACGTTTGTAAACGTTTGGCTTAAATTGCTATAAAAGTGACACGTTTGGATTTGTTTCGTAGCATTTGGCATATTTTGGCTTAAATCGCTAAAAAGGGGAAACATTTGGATTTGTATCGTACTGTTTGTAAACGTTTGGCTTAAATCGTTAATAAGGTGAAACTTTGGATTTGTTTTGTAACATTTGTAAACGTTTGGCTTAAATTGCTAAATAGGTGAAACGCTTGGTTCTGTATCGTAATGTTTGTAAACGTTTGGCTTAACATGCTAAATATGGGAAACGTTTGGATTTGTTTCGTAACTTTTGTAAATGTTTGGCTTCAATCGCTAAAAATTTGAAACGTTTGGATTTGTTTCGTAACGTTTGTAAACGGTTGGCTTCAATCGCTAAAAAGGTGAAACATTTGGATATTTTTGGTAACGTTTTAAACGTTTGGCTTAAATCGCTAAAATGGGAAAACGTTTGAATTTGTTTCGGAACGTTTGTAAACGTTTGGCTTAAATCGCTAAAATGGTTAAACATTTGGTTTTGTTTCGAAACGTTTGTAAACATTTTGTATAAATTTCTAAAAAGATGAAACGCTTGGATTTGTTTCGTAACGTTTGTAAACGTTCTGCTTAAATTGCTAATAAGGTGACACGCTTGGATTTGTTTCATAACTTTTGTAAACGTTTTGTTTTGTTTCGTAACGTTTGTTTTTTTTTCGTAACGTTTCTAAACGTTTGGCTTAAATCGCTAAAAAGGTGAAACGTTTGGATTTATTTCATAACGTTTGTAAACGTTTTGCTTACATCTCTAAAAAGGTGAAACGATAGGATTTGTTTCGTAACGTTTGGATTTGTTTCGTAACCTTTGTAAACGTTTGGCGTAAATCTCTAAAAAGGTGAAACGTTTGGATTTGTTTCGTAACGTTTGTAAACGTTTGACTTAAATCGCTAAAAAGGTGAAATGTTTGGATTTGTTTCGTCACATTTTTAAACGTTTGTTTTAAATAGCTAAATAGGTGAAACGTTTGGATTTGTTTCGTAACATTTGTATATGTTTGGCTTAAATTGCTAAAAAGGGTTTCGTAACATTTTAAACGTTTGGATTAGTTTCGTAACGTTTGTAAACGTTTGGCTTAAATCGCTAAAAAGGTGAAACATTTGGATTTTTTTCGTAACGTTTGTAAACATTTGGCATAAATCGCTAAAAAGGGGAAACGTTTTGCTTAAATCGCTAAAAAGGTGAATCGTTTTGATTTATATGTAACATTTATAAACATTTGGCTTAAATCTCTAAAAAGATGAAACGTTTGGATTTCTTTTGTAACATTTGTAAACGTTAGGCTTAAATTGCTAAAAGGTGAAACACTTGGAATTGTTTTCGTATCGTTTGTAAACATTTGGTTTAAATTTCTAAAAAGGTGAAACGTTTGGATTTGTTTTGTAGCGTTTGTATACATTTGGCTTAAATCACTAAAAAGGTGAAACGTTTGGATGTGTTTCGTTACGACTGTAAACGTTCGGCTTAAATCGCTAAAAAGGTGAAACGTTTGGTATTGTTTCATAACGTTTGTAAATGTTCGGCTTAAATAGCTAAAAAGGTGAAACGTTTGGATTTGTTTCGTAACATTTATAAACGATTGGTTTTGTTTTGTAATGTTTGTAAACGTTTGGCTTAAATCGCTACAAATGTGAAACATTTGAATTTGTTTCGTAACGTTTTAAACGTTTGGTTTTGTTTCGTAACTTTTGTAAACATTTGGCTTAAATATCTAAAAAGGTTAAACATTTGGATTTGTTTCTTAACGTTTGTAAACGTTTGGCTTAAATTGCTAAAAGGATAAAACGTTTGGATTTGTTTCGTAACATTTGTAAACGTTTGGTTCTATCGCTGAAAAGATGAAACGTTTGGATTTTTTTCGTAACGTTTGTAAACGTTTGGCTTAAATCGCTAAAAAGGTAAAACGTTTGGATTTGTTTCGTAATGTTTTAAAAGTTTGGCTTAAATCGCTAAAATGGGGAAACATTTGGATTTCTTTTGTAACGTTTGTAAATGTTTGACTTAAATCATTTAAGAGGTAAAACAATTGGATTTGTTTCGTAACATTTGTAAACGTTTGGCTTATATCGCTAAAAAGGTGAAACGCTTGGATTTGTTTCGTAACGTTTGTAAACGTTTGGCTTAAATCGCTAAAAACGTGAAACGTTTGGATTTATTTTATAATGTTTGTAAACATTTGGCTTCAATCGCAAAAAAGGGGAAACATTTTGATTTGTTTCATAACGTTTGTAAACGTTTGGCTTAAATCGCTAAAATGGAAAAACGTTTGTATACGTTTGGCTTGAATCGCTAAAAAGGTGAAACACTTGGTTTTCTTTCGTATCGTTTGTAAATTTTTGGTTTAAATTACTAAAAAGGTGAAACGTTTGGATTTGTTTTGTAACGTTTGTAAACGTTTGGCTTAAATCGCTAAAAAGGTGGAACGTTTGGATTTCTTTTGTAACGTTTGTAAACGTTTCGCTTAAATGGCTAAAAAGGCGAAACACTTGGTTTTGTTTCGTATCGTTTGTAAACGTTAGGCTTAAATTTCTAAATAGGTGAAATGTTTGGATTTTTTTTGTAGCTTTAGTAAACATTTGGCTTATATCGCTAAAAAGGTAAAACATTTGGATTTGTTTCGTTACGTTTGTAAACGTTCGGCTTAAATCGCTAAAAAGGTAAAACGTTTGGATTTTTTTCGTTACGTTTGTAAACGTTCGGCTTAAATCGCTAAAAAGGTGAAACGTTTGGTTTTGTTTCGTAACGTTTGTAAACGTTCGGCTTAAATAGCTAAAAAGGTGAAACGTTTGGTTTTCTTTCGTAGCGTTTGTAACCGTTCGGCTTGAATCGCTAAAAAGGGGAAACGTTTTGATTTGTTTCGTAACGTTTGTAAATGTTTGGCTTAAATTGCTAAAAAGGTGAAACGTTTGGATTTTTTTCGTAACGTATATAAACGATTGGTTTTGTTTCGCAATGTTTGTAAACGTTTAGCTTAAATCGCTAAAAATGTGAAACGTTTGGATTTGTTTCGTAACGTTTTAAACGTTTGGTTTTTTTTCGTAACTTTTGTAGATGTTTGGCTTAAATATCTAAAAAGGTTAAACGTTTAGATTTGTTTCGTAACGTTTGTAAACGTTTGGCTTAAATTGCTAAAAAGATAAAACGTTTGGATTTCTTTCATAACATTTGTAAACGTTTGTATTCAATTGCTAAAAAGATGAAACGTTTGGATTTGTTTCGAGACGTTTGTAAACATTTGGCTTAAATCACTAAAAAGGTGAAACATATGGATTTGTTTCGTAACGTTTTAAACGTTTGGCTTGAATCGCTAAAATGGGGAAACGTTAGGATTTGTTTCGGAACCTTTGCAAACGTTTGGCTTAAATTACTAAAAAGGTGAAAACGCTTGGATTTGATTCGTAACGTTTGTAAACATTTGGTTTAAATTTCTAAAAAGGTGAAGCTTGTTTTTTTCCGAGACATTTGTAAAGGTTTAGTTTAAATCGTTAAAAATGTGAATCGTTTGGATTTTTTCCGTAACGTTTTAAACGTTTGGTTTTGTTTCGTAACGTTTGTAAATGTTTGGCTTAAATTGCTAAAAAGGTGAAACATTTTGATTTGTTTTGTAACGTTTGTAAAAGTTTGGCTTAAATTACTAAAAAGGCAAAACGTTTGTATTTGTTTCGTAACTTTTGTAAACGTTTGTCTTAAATCGATGAAAAGGTTCAACGTTTGGATTTGTTAGGAAACGTTTGTAAACGTTTGGCTTAAATCGATAAAAAGGGGAATCGTTTGGATTTGTGTCGTAACGTTTGTAAACGTTTGGCTTAAATCGCGAAAAAGGTGAAACGTTTGGATTTCTTTCGTAACGTTTGTAAACGTTTGGCTTAAATTGCTAAAAAGGTAAAACGCTTGGATTCGTTTTGTAACGTTTGTAAACGTTTAGCTTAAATTGCTAAAAAGGTGAAACACTTGGATTTGTTTCGTAATATTTGTAAACGTTTGGCTTAAATTGCTAAAAAGGTGAAACATTTGGATTTGTTTTGTAACCTTTGTAAATGTTTGGCTTAAATCGCTAAAAAGGTGAAACGTTTGGATTTGTTTCTAAACCTTTAAAAATGTTTGGCTTAAATCACTAAAAAGGTCAAACATTTGGATTTTTTTCGTAACGTTTATAAACGTTTGGCTTAAATAGCTAAAAAGGTGAAACACTTGGATTTGTTTCATAACATTTCTAAACATTTGGCTTAAATTTCTAAAAAGGTGAAACTCTTGGATTTGTTTGGTAACGTTTGTAAAAGTTTGGCTTAAATCGCTAAAAAGGGGAAACATTTGGATTTGTTTCGTAAACTTTGTAAACGTTTGGCTTATATCACAAAAGAGGTGAAACGTTTGGATTTGTTTCGTAAAGTTTGTAAACGTTTGGCTTAAATCGCTAAAAAGGTGAAACTCTTGGATTTGTTTCGTAACGTTTGTAAACGTTTGGCTTAAAATGCTAAAAAGGTTAAACGCTTGGATTTGTTTTGAAATGTTTGTAAACGTTTGGCTTAAATTGCTAAAAAGGTGAAACGCTTGGATTTGTTTCGTAACGTTTGTAAACGTTTGGCTTAAATTGCTAAAAAGGTGAAACGCTTGGATTTGTTTCGTAACGTTTGTAAACGTTTCGTTTTGTTTCGTAACGTTTGGATTTGTTTCGTAACGTTTGTAAACATTTGAGTTAAATCGCTAAAAAGGTGAAACATTTCGATTTATTTTATAACGTTTGTAAACGTTTGGCTTACATCTCTAAAAAGGTGAAACGCTAGGATTTGTTTCGTAACGTTTGTATTTGTTTCATAATCTTTTTAAACGTTTGGCGTAAATCGCTAAAAAGGGGAAACGTTTGGATTTGTTTCGTAACGTTTGTAAACGTTTAGCTTAAATTGCTAAAAAGGTGAAATGTTTGGATTTGTTTCGTAATGTTTGTAAACGTTTGTTTTAAATAGCTAAATAGGTGACACGTTTGGATTTGTTTCGTAACGTTTGTATATGTTTTGGCTTAAATTGCTAAAAAGAGTTTCGTAACGTTTTAAACGTTTGGATAAGTTTCGTAATGTTTGTAAACGTTTGGCTTAAATCGCTAAAAAGGGGAAACATTTTGCTTAATTCGCTAAAAAGGTGAAACGTTTGGGTTTATTTCGTAACGTTTGTAAACGTTTGGCTTAAATCGCTAAAAAGGTGAAATATTTGGATTTAAACTGCTAAAAAGTTGAAACGTTTTGATTTGTTTTGTAACTTTTGTAAACATTTGGCTTAAATCTCTAAAAAGATGAAAAACTTGGCATTGCTTCGTATCGTTTGTGAACATTTGGCTTAAATCGTTAAAAAGGTGAAACGTTTGGATTTGTTTCGTATCATTTGTAAACATTTGGCTTAAATCGCTAAAAAGGTGAAACGTTTGGGTTTGTTTTGTAGCGTTTGTAAACATTTGGCTTAAATCGCTAAAAAGGTGAAACGTTTGGATTTGTTTGGTTACGTTTGTAAACGTTCCGCTTAAATCGCTAAAAAAGTGAAACATGTGGTTTTGTTTCGTAACGTTTGTAAATGTTCGGCTTAAATAGCTAAAAAGGTGAAACGTTTGGTTTTGTTTTGTAACGTTTGTAAACGTTCGGCCTAAATCGCTAAAAGGGGAAACGTTTTAGTTTGTTCCGTAACGTTTGTAAATGTTTGGCTTAAATTGCTAAAAGGGGGAAACGTTTGGATTTGCTTAGTAACATTTATAACCGATTGGTTTTGTTTCGTATTGTTTGTAAACGTTTGGCTTAAATCGATAAAAATTTGAAACGTTTGGATTTATTTCGTAACGTTTTAAACGTTTGGTTTTGTTTTGTAACTTTTGTAAACGTCTGGCTTAAATATCTAAAAAGGTTAAACGTTTGGATTTGTTTCGTAACATTTGTAAACGTTTGGCTTCTATCGTTAAAAAGATGAAACGTTTGGATTTGTTTTGTAAAGTTTTAAACGTTTGGCTTAAATCGCTAAAATGGGGAAACATTTGGATTCGCTTTGTAACGTTTGTAAATGTTTGACTTAAATCGCTTAAAAGGTGAAACAATTGGATTTGTTTCGTAACATTTGTAAATGTTTGGCTTATATTGCTAAAAAGGTGAAACGCTTGGATTTGTTCCGTAACGTTTGTAAATGTTTGGCTTAAATCGCTAAAAAGGTGAAACGTTTGGATTTGTTTTATAATGTTTGTAAACGTTTGGCTTCAATCGCAAAAAAAAGGGAAACGTTTGGATTTGTTTCGTAATATTTGTAAGCGTTTGGCTTAAATCGCTAAAATGGGAAAACGTTTGGATTTGTTTCATAACATTAGTATACATTTGGCTTAAATCGCTATAAAGGTGAAACACTTGGTTTTGTTTCGTATCGTTTTTAAACGTTTGGTTTAAATTGCTAAAAAGGTGAAACGTTTGGATTTGTTTTGTAAGGTTTGTAAACATTTGGCTTAGATCGCTAAAAAGGTGAAACGTTTGGATTTCATTCGTAATGTTTGTAAACGTTTGGCTTAAATCGCTAAAAAGGTGAAACACTTGGTTTTTTTTCGTACCGTTTGTAAACTTTTGTTTTAAATTTCTAATAAGGTGAAACGTTTGGATTTGTTTTGTAGCGTTTGTAAACATTTGGCTTAAATCGCTAAAAAGGTGAAACGTTTATATTTTTTTTGATACGTTTGTAAACGTTCGGCTTAAATCGCTAAAAAGGTGAAACGTTTGGTTTTGTTTTGTAACGTTTGTAAACGTTCAGCCTAAATAGCTGAAACGGTGAAACGTTTGGTTTTGTTTCGTAACGTTTGTAAGCGTTCGGCTTAAATAGCTAAAAAGGGGAAATGTTTTGATTTGTTCCGTAATGTTTGTAATTGTTTGGCTTAAGTTGCTAAAAAGGTGAAATGTTTGGATTTGTTTCGTAACGTTTATAAACGATTGGTTTTGTTTCGTAACTTTTGCAAACGTCTGGCTAAAATATCTAAAAAGGTTAAACGTTTGGATTTGTTTTGTAACGTTTGTAAACGTTTGGCTTAAATTGCTAAAAAGGTTTGGATTTATTTCGTAACATTTGTAAACGTTTGGCTTCAATCGCTAAAAAGATGAAACGTTTGGATTTGTTTCATAACGTTTGTAAACAATTGGCTTAAATCACTAAAAAGGTGAAACATTTGGATTTGTTTCGTAACATTTTAAACGTTTGGCTGAAATCGCTAAAATGGGGAAACATTTGGATTTGTTTTATAACGTTTGACTTAAATCGTTCAAAAGGTGAAACAATTGGATTTGTTTCGTAACATTTGTAAACGTTTTGCTTATATTCCTAAAAAGGTGAAACGCTAGGATTTGTTTCGTAAAATTTGCAAACGTTTGTCTTAAATTGCTAAAAAGGTGAAATGTTTGGATTTGTTTTATAATGTTTGTATACTTTTGGCTTCAATTGCAAAAAAGGGAAGACATTTGGATTTGTTTCGTAACATTTGTAAATGTTTGGCTTAAATCGCTAAAATGGGAAAACGTTTGGGTTTGTTTCATAACGTTTGTATACGTTTGGCTTAAATTGCTATAAAGGTGAAACGTTTGGATTTGTTCGCAACATTTGTAAACGGGTGGCTTAAATCGCTAAAATGGGGAAACATTTGGATTTGTTTCGTAATGTTTGTAGACATTTGGATTTGTTTCGTAACGTTTGAAAATATTTGGTTTTGTTTCGTAACGTTTATAAACGTTTGGTTTAAATCGCTAAAATGGGGAAACGTTTGGATTTGTTTCTTAACGTTTGTAAACGTTTGGCTTCAATCGCTAAAAAGGGGAAACGTTTGGATTTGTTTCGTAACGTTTGTAAACGCTTGGCTTAAATTGCTAAAAATATGAAAAGATTGTTTTTATTCCGTAATATTTGTAAACGTTTGGATTTGTTTCATAATGTTTGTAAACGTTTGGCTTAAATCGCTAAAAAGGTGAAACGTTTGGATTTTTTTCGTAACATTTGTAAACGTTTTGCTTAAATCGTTAAAATGGGAAAACATTTGGATTTGTTTCGTAACGTTTGTAAACGTTTGGATTTGTTTCATAACGTTTGCAAATGTTTGGCTTAAATCACTAATATTTGGAAACGTTTGGATTTGTTTCGTAAAGTTTGTAAACGTTTGGATTTTGTTCGTAAAATTTGTAAACATTTTGCTTAAATCGTTAAAATGGGGAAGCGTCTGGATTTGTTTCGTAACGTTTGTAAACGTTTGGATTTTTTTCGTAACATTTGTAAATGTTTTGCCTAAATCGTTAAAATGGGGAAACGTTTGGATTTGTTTCGTAACGTTTGTAAACGTTTGGATTTGTTTCGTAACGTTTGTAAATGTTTGACGTAAATCGCTAAAATTGGGAAACGTTTGGATTTGTTTCGTAATGTTTGTAAACGTTTGGCTTCAATCGCTAAAAAGGTGAAACATTTGGATTTGTTTCGTAACGTTTGTAAACGTTTGGCTTAAATTGCAAAAAATGTGAAACATTTCTTTTTGTTCCATAATGTTTGTAAACGTTTAGATTTATTTCGTAACATTTTTAAGATTTGGCTTAAATCGTTAAAAAGGTTAAACATTTGGTTTTGTTTCGTAACGTTTGTAAACATTTGGCTTAAATCGCTAAAAAGCCGAAACGTTTGGATTTGTTTCGTAACGTTTGGCTGAAATTGCTTAAAAGGTGAAACGCTTGAATTTGTTTCGTAACTTTTGTAAACATTTGGCTTAAATCGCACAAATGGTGAAATGGTTGGATTTCTTTCATACCGTTTATAAACGTTTGGCTTAAATTGCTAAAAATGTGAATCGTTTGGTTTTGTTTCGTAACATTTGTAAACGGTTGGCTTAATTCGCTGAAAAATGTTAAACATTTGGTTTTGTTTCATAACGTTTTAAACGTTTGGGTTTGTTTCTTAACGTTAGTAAACGTTTGGCTTAAACCATTAAAAAGGTGAAACGTTTGGATTTGTTTCGTAACGTTTGTAAACGTTTGACTTAAATCTTTAAAATGGTGAAACTTTTGGATTTGTTTCGTAACGTTTGTAAACGTTTGGCTTAAATCGCTAAAAAGGTGAAACTTTTGGATTTGTTTCATAACGTTTGTAAATGTTTGGCTTAAATCGCTAAAAAGGTGAAACGTTTGGATTTGTTTGTAACGTTAGTAAACGTTTGGCTTAAATCGCTATAATGGGGAAACGTTTGGATTTGTTTCGTAATGTTTGTAAACTTTGGCATAAATCGCTAAATAGGTGAAACGTTTGGATTTGTTTTTGTAATACCCCAAATATTTTAAAATAATTAAGTAGTGCCACGTGTCGTGAGTTCCGATAAATTGAATTAAAATTGTTTTAATCTAATTATATCTGGAATTTGGAATAATTTTTATTAAGTGAATTAGCGCGATTTAAGGAAATAACTTAGAAAATTAATAATAAATAAATTAAAAATCCTATAATGGAAATTATTTCTCCAAAATCCGCAAAATATTTTATAGTATTTGTGGTAGAAGTTTTGAGTCAATCGGAGACTGTTTAAAATTTGGACGCGGATAAATTTTGGGCTAATTTGCAACTTTTGAAAGTTTCAAGGACAAAAGTTCAAAGTAGCCGTTTATATATAAGATTTGGATCATTGAATGAAAGATCTAGAATCATATCTTCATTTCCTTTCCTTTTTCAACGATCTCACCGTTTTCGTAGCTCGATCCCCGTTTCTCGTTCGTTTTCGACGTTCTATAGCTGGAATCAATCGTATTTTAACGGGTAATCACAGTAAGCACGTCGTTTAGCCATTTGTTTGAGTTTATTGGATGGGTTTTTGAATTGAATATTAGGTTACGGAGAAACCGTATCGCGATTACGTATTTGATTCGTTTTATACGTTTCTATTGTATTTTTGGTTAGATTAGCATGTTATTTAGGTGTTGGATAAGTTCAGGATTGATTTAAGCACGTCGGAATGGCCGTTTTCAGCGACCGGAGTCGTTCCCATGACGGGGCACGACGTGCACCTCCCCATTTTTGAAGGGAATGGCGTCCGAAAACCTATTCCGACGATTCCCAAACCCGATATCGACTTCTAGACTCCGAAAATGCGAAATTCGGAGGTTAAACGAGTTAAATGTGACTAGTAGTTGGAAATGAGATAGAATATGGTTATCAATTGGTTTTCTTAGAAAAATCTAAATACTATATCGGGAATTGAATTGAGAAGTATTAAGAAACGAACGAAGTATGATTCGTTTATGATGCACGACGGTTTATGCATTGTGTCTTGTCGTGTCTCGAGTCTAGAGTCAATCCTAGAATGAATTCTGATGTGAGTCAATTGTTTTGAAATCGTTTTAGATCCGGCAAGGCAAGAGGCAGTTGGAACAGGAGCTCGAGAAGCTTGATGTTTCTGAGCACCGAAGTATTTTTGGATAGCGTTTTCTGTGAGTTTATATAAATTTACAATTAAAGTATTTACACAAGCAAATATTTTATATTGCTTTACGTTTAATTTGAATATTTTCAATGCAAATTCTTTATATGAATTGCATAAATGTTGGTTTGAAACCAGTATCGATCCGATGGAACGTTCTACCTATTGGGCGACAATAGGACTGTGTGATCACCAGTTTTGATTTACTACAACTGTAAACTTGATTATGAATACGAATATAGAAGTTGGATATATGAATGTGGATACGAGAGTGAACTCGGTTAAAGTAACCTGAGCCTCGTATATATTGGGTTGAACTAGGTTCAGTTATCCCGAGGCCCACAACTTGGGATTAAGAGGTTGGTCGCGGCTGACGTGCTTGAGTTACTCCCGGGCCGGACCATTTGGATTAGTTTGATTTGATTATATACGTTTAGCATGTCGAGTATTAGGGTTTCAATCGGATCTTATACTTGGCTACACGTGATTTGAACACTATTACATTGTTTATGTTTTATATGAATACTTAGTAGTATATATATGAACTCACTCAGTATATTCCCATATACTGACCCCTCACAGTTTTCCCTCTCAGGTGAAAGAAGTTTTTGAAGCAGCAGACTTCTATCCTTCTTCCAGAAGTCTATATTTTGAAAGTATGTAAAGATACAGTACTTTACTTCTACAGCTGCAGTGGATAGATGTTTTGTATTTCAGTCTTTATTAAACGGTTTTCTGTGAGCAAAGTTATAAATTCTTTACGCTTACTGCGTTATTACTGTTTGTGGCTGCCAGATGATAATGTATTGCCTGGCATGTTTTCAGCATGACATGTGTTTTTGTTTGTCATGCATGACGGCTGTATTTGCAAAAAATTGTTTAACGTTTATAGGCTTGCTACGGGTTTCAGAGCTACCACTCCCATTCCCTAGCGCCGGTCTCGGCCCATGAGATTGGGTCGTCACAATGTTGGTATCAGAGCATGGTCCAATTACCATTGCTTATTCCGGTTAAGTGTTATGTAATTTAGTACCTAGGGATCTAGTGCAGCACATAGGACTCGAGTCTCGTCTTTGTCGCGTATTCGTTTGATTTTCAACTTTCAGCTTTCCCTCAAGGATGTGAGTCTATCGTAAGTGTGTGTCTGTTTGCATGTGATGAGATGCGCGTTAAATACTATTATGTTTACGATGATATACGTTTATGCGGTTATGTAACGTTGTTTGTCTTGGTCAGGATGTCTGACCAACGAAAAGAAGAAGAGCGAGCTGCCGCTACAGCACGAAGTGTTATAAAAGGGGCACATGATGTACACCTAGAAGTTCAAGATGAGTCTTTTGTTCACGGAGGAGGTGGAGGCCCATGCGCAGGCACCTCGAGTGCAAGCTCAAGCTCAGCAACCTAATGTTGTAGGTTGTAATCTAAATCAAAATCTTACGGGAATTGCGGCTATGCAAGCCAATCAGGCAGCGGTGCAGGCTATGCATCGTGAACACCTACAACAGCAACAGTTACGTAACGTTGCTTTCACTGATCGAGATATTGTCTTGGCTTACATGCGTCTTAAGCCAACTAAGTTCGACGGCTCGGATGATGCTTTGGACTTCCTAGAGGAAGTAGAACGTAATGCTCGACATTTGCAAGCTAATGAGAGACAGTCCATCATTATGGTGGAAATGTCTATTTAAGGACCTGCGAAAGACTGGTTTCAACGCCATATTCAGCCAACGAAGGACACCATAAACCGCTACAAGGAATATTTTCTACTATTTTAAGTAACGGAAAGCTATCGCGGTCAGTGGCTAACTCTGAGTAGAGGTAATCGATCTGTGCAAGAATATGTTACTGAGTTTACTAGGGCGAGCAGATTTGCACCCGATCTGACTGCAGATCCAGTAAGAGTGAACTCGAGGTTTGTAGAAGGTTTAGGACCCAAGTTTATGATTTTGACGTCTGATATTGGAAGAACATTCATGCAACTGATCGACAGCGCTAGGCAGATGGAAGTTTCTTTTATCTGTTTTGGAAGGATTCCCGATCCTTCTAATGTTACGCCTATGAGAAGTAATACGTTTCGTAGTGTACAGAGCGCACCTACCCAATCATATGTTGGGAGTTACTCTCGACCCACACCACGTCAGCAGGGACGCAAGAGGCCTCGACATGGATCTCGGGTTAGTGCATCAGGCCCAAGATTTGGTGCCAGATCCATGAGTGACATGGGAGCCGGAGCACCTATCTGTCTGAACTACAACAAGAAACACTTTGTAATGTGTTGCAGTGTCTCTGGAGCATGTTTTAATTGTGGCCAACATGGTCACTTTGCTAGGGACTGTCCACGACAGATGCCTCAAGGCTCCATGACTACAGTGGGGCAACCTTCTTATCAGCAGCAGAGAACTGCACATCAGGCAGCGTCACGGTATGATCAGACAGGAAGTACCTTCACTGGCAAAAGAGGTCGTGTTTATGTGAATCGTGGAGGAAGAAATGGCGGAGGCCATGGTACTGGTCAGACTTCACAGGCTGGTAGAAGTCATGCCAGGGTTTTTGCAATAAATCCTCAGGAGGCTCAGTCTTCCAATGCTGTTGTGCAATGTACCTTCCCTATCGCTTCTCAAGATGCATTAGTTTTATTTGATCCGGGCGCTACACATTTATTGGTTTCACCTAGCTTTGCTAATAAGTTAGGAGTGCAACCAGCGTATCTTAAGAACCCTTTATCAGTAGCCACCCCAGTAGGAGACAGTGTATAGGTTAGTATCATTTATCCCTCTTGTCTTGTGAGAGTTCAAGGACGAGACTTGATAGTGGACTTGATATTACTTGAAGTATTATTTTTTGACGTCATATTTGGAATGGATTAGCTAGCTCCGCACTATGCCAATGTGAATTGCCGGAAGAAGACGGTAATGTTCAACTCGCTTGGAATTGATCCAGTTTCAATTCAGGGTTATAAGACAGAATCCCCTACGAGTATCATTTCAGCCATTAAAGCTTGTCGTATGTTAAAGAAGGAATGCCAAGAATTTCTAGCCATAGTACAAGACATGGAGAAGAAAAGCGTAAACTTAAGCGACGTACCAGTGGTATCTGAATATGTTGGCGCAGCGAGACGCGAGGGTTCGGATCGTATATTTCAATTCAAAATCGGAATTCAAACAATCTGGATCCAGAAATTGATCATAAGCATAACAAATGGATCATCGTATCATCTAGTAATTAAAGCACGTATCTAGAAATCTTAGGAAGATTACTTATGTCGATTCTCCAATGATTCTTGTAGTCCCGATAGTACGGCGACTTCAAGCTTGTCAACACGAGTATGCGTCCGATTGAATCCTCGCCTTGAAGTAATCTGCAAGATTTCCTCTTGCCGAGCAACGCTAAGCTCAAACTCTCACCACGATTACGTCTTTGCTCAGATGTATGAAAAACGTTCGCCGAGCTTTTCTGTGATTGATGACTTGAACTCTTTCAAATATGCTCTCTTAAGTGAGGTGCATGTAGAATGAGCAGAGGCAACCCTTTATTTATAGGGTAGAACTTTTCTTAAGAATGCAACACCTCACATTCTAGGTGTCACACACCAAGCAACGGTGTTGACACATAGGTGTTGCCACCTTCTGACACGCCGGATGCTACGTGTCACACATAGAGACATACATGACATCAACACGTGACATCATCGCATGACATCATCACATGACATCATCGTGACATAATCCCATGACATCCTCGTGACATCATCACATGACATCATCGTGACATCATCACATTAACTTGGATAAAATACAATTAGGTGCCTACTAATTTATAACTCTTACAAATGAGTCCCTAATTTGTACTTGTTTTTTCATCTTATATTAATTTCCGAGATATGCTAATATCTATATGAAATCGATCTCTCGTAAACTCAATTGGTTGCACACCCCATTGTGTGTGACTAACTAGGTTCACATCTATATGGCAACAAGAGTCATAAGAAACACGTTTTTTATATTAAATAATCAAATCCCATTAAATTGTTGTAAATCTTAATGACTCTAAGTCATGTAAACCTTAATGACTCTAAGTCATGGGCTTTGTCAGTGGGTCAGCCGTGTTATCAGCTGATGCTATCTTTTAGAGAAACAATTTTCTCTTTCCAACAATTTCTTTAGATAATATGATAATGCCTTTCCTTAAGTTCGGATAAGTTGTGAGGCCCGGTTTCTTTTGCTAGGACAGTAGCACCATTGTGGTCGCAAAAAAGAGGAACTGTCGACTTAATGGAAGAAAACTGTACTTAATTCAGTTACGAACTAATTTATCCAAACACCTTCTATTACGACATCTCATATTATAATATACTTGGCTTCTATAATTGAATATGGAGTTGATTCTTGCTTAGAATACCTCTAGCTCACTACTCTTTTATTATAGATCAATATGAATCCGGAGATAAGACTCTCTACTATCTATATCTTATTATTAATCAGAATATATAAAACGGTCTACTTAAAAAAATCTAGTTCTCCATTTGTTAATACCATATCTTTAGTTCTTCAAAAGTACTCAAAGATATCCTTAACAACCATCCAATGTTCTCAACATTAATTGGATTGAAACCGATTAGTCCCACTAGTCGCATAACAATTTCTAGCTTTGTAAGTGACAACACATACATCAGACTGCCAATTGCCGAAGCCTATGGTATCTTTATAGATTCTTTCTTTCGTCAGAAGTCTCGAAAGACATTCCGTTTTAAAGAAGAATTTCATGCCTAACTAGTATCAATCCTTCTTAGAACTTCCATATTGAACTACTTCAATATGTTTTCTAAGAAGAACTTGTAGGAGAAACAAATTATTCTCTTAGATCTATCTTCATAGAGTCTAATACTGAGAATTTAGGTTAGCTCTCCAAGGTCTTTGATAAAGTACGTAATATATAAACCAAAGTTTTACAGAAGTTAACATTTTGATATTATTATGTTTTTAGTAATATGTTATCTACATACAAGATCACGAAAATGAGTCTGCTCCCACTAACCTTCTTGTAAACATTGGGTTTATCATATTTTTTAATAAATTCGTAACTCCTTACGGCTTTTTATCAAGACGATGAATCTCGAAGCTTTGTTTCCATCCACTATGGATCATTTTAGCTTACACGCCTTGGAACCTTCTCCGGATTCAAAATTCTCTGCTTGTTCCATATAGATATACTCCTTAATTTAACTGTTAAGGAATGTGGTTCTTACATCAACATGTCCAACCATATAATCTACATATGTAGCTATGGCAAGAAGAATCCGAATAGACTTAAGCATGGCTACCAGTGAGAAAGTGTATTCATAATACAACTTCTTGCCTCTAGCAAAACTCTTTTGCAACAAGCCTAGCTTTAAAGGTCTCCACCTTTTCATTAGTACCAATTTTACACATGAAGATCCATTTAATCATTATCGGTATAATACCTTCGGATGGATCGACTAGCTCCCAAAATTTGGTTACTACAAATAGAATCCATTTCAGATTTTATTGCTTCAAACCATTTTTTATGAATCTATATCATATATAGCTTCTAAATAAGTAGAGGGATCAACGCTATCTTTTTCTCCATGACTAAAAAACTCTTGTTTATCATGCGGGAAAACCATATCTCTCCGGTGGACGAAATACTCTATCTACTTGATCTTCAAGATGTGAATGTAGATTCTTTTATTAATTCTAGATTTTAGTGGCTTTAATCAATCTTCATTGATTCATTATTTTGTTGGTAACTAGATGATTCCTCATCTAATTCTATATTCCTTTCTTAGTATCCCTCTTGAATAAACGCTTTATCAAGTAAGACTACCACCGATAGACAACAATTGTTTGTTCGGTTAGAATATAGAAATAACATCCTAAACTGTCTTTAGGATATCAAACATAACCTTTCTATGATTGATTTGATTCCTAATTTATCGGATATTAGTTTCTTGATATCTTCCGAACAAATCTTAACTTCCTTAAGACTTGATTCCATACCTTATCTCATAAGGTATCTATGGATCGAATTTAGTTGGAATTAAATTTAGAATTTTATTAGCGGTAAGAAGGGTATGACTCGATAATGAGATAGATAAATCAGTATATAGCTCATTATTTATCGTATCATGTCCCACATTGTACGATACCTCCTTCTTGACAGACACACCATTCAACCATGGTGTTCCGAAGGAGTAAGTTTAAAAATAATATCACATTCCTTTTAGGAACGTACCAAATTTTGTACTCAAGTATTCTTCCCTTTTAGATCACATAGTAAAGTTTTAATACTTTTTCCAATTTGTTTTTCTACTTCATTCTTGAAGTCATTTGAACATTTAAAAATCTTCATGTTTGTTCGTCATAAAAAAAACTTTACTATATCGTGATAAATCATCGATGTAGAAAATAAAGTATAAGTATCTACCTTGTTCCGGTTCTATAAACATACCATATACATCACTATGTATGATCTCTTAAACGGCCTTAACTCTACCATTTTGTAGCACAAAGAATGATAAGGTCATTTTGCCTTTAAGATACGACTCATAAGTCGGAAGCGATGCAAAATCTTAATTTCTCAAGATTCCCATCCTATCTAACTTGATATGTCTATCTTTTGTAATATGCCCTAATCATAAGTACCAAAGTTGTTTAAAAGTTTGATAACTTATGGTATTAATTTCCAAAACATCTTTAATCAAATAATAAAAACCATTTTGTACATATCCACACCCAACTCCGTAGTATCAAACATAATACTACAAACATCCTTTGTAAATAGAAATCAACTACCAAATTTGTCATACAAATTCAGACATGATATTCCTATATATATTGGGTAAGTACAAAAATATTGTTTAAGTACAACCTATGTTTATTTAAGAAAATTGAAGTTCATCCTATAGCTCTTGTCGCAATGCTAGCGTCATTCCCGAGATTTAAGGTTACTTCATCTTTTTCCTTTCTTTCTCACTTTTACTAAATCCGTAAAGATAAACAAATGTGAAAATTAGCATCGGTATTCAATACTCAAGCTTTTAAATGAGCAATTGACATTGGAACATGAGATGGACACATTCTTTATGGAATTGTCGTTCCTCGCGTCATTGCCCTTTACGTATTCACAATACTTAATGCAATTTCCATTTCAATGTCTTTCGGTTTGACCGAACCACCTTTCAAATATTCTAAATATTTCCGGCAATGACTTATACTGTCCTACATCTTAACAAATGAAAACATTTTTATTTGTTAACCGATGTGCATTTGTTTTTCGCAATAGCCTTGGAGGCATCTTAATATCTTAATCAAACAAAAATGATTTTAAACCACTAGCCGATTACTATCGTGAATGTCACTTTAAAGGATTCTATTTAATCTTATTATCCCATAGACAACAAAGATCTCTAATTAGTATTTGTGTTATTCTGTATATTAAAACATAATGATTTGGTCTTTATCAAAATGGGCTCCCACTATGTATTTTGAATCCTACACTTCCAAAATAGGAAACATGAATCTTTGTTGGAAAAGATTTCAAGCGGGTGATTGAATTCTTATAGTCATTGTTCTTTCCCTCATGTACGCCTAATTGCCGTTATTGGGATCATAATGTACTACAAGTGAACAACACTTGTTCATCATATCTCATATGAGGTTCAATCATTTCCAACTCCTAATGTATTAACCCTCAGATACCCATTGTTGTCATTGGGTTTCAGCATTAGTTAAGTTTAACCCATTGAATCAACTAAGATGTATCAATTTGAAAAATACACGACTCAGGTACGCCTAATTGCCATTATTGTCGTGTACTATATCGATACACCTGTAACATCTCATGCTTAACAATAAACTCAACAACGGCCTCTTGACGATATCATCTCACCCCCATGTATCCATAGCCGACAACATGATAACTCAAAGCGTGTTAGTTTATTGCTCCAATGGAGAACTATTCATAAATCAATTTGTATAATTAATCAATATAAACTTAATCTTTTAACTTTTAGGAAGATTTCTTAGGGTTTTAAGTTATTCCGGTCTCACTAAGCACACGACACATTTTCGCATGCATCTCATACATATTAAAGCTAAAATGAATCATACAATCACACATGTATGATCATGGACTTCCTAGGTCTCATTCTTTAGCCACAAAAGAATGAGCAAACTATTACCTGTTCCGCATATTTTGTTGATGACAACATAATGCACAATCGAGTCACGTATTGTGTTAAATAATCACATTAGAAAAATTCCTAGGATAGATTGGAGGGTCACGAGCGGACCACTTAAGTGTCAATCTCCTAGACAGAATTTAATCAAATGTAATTGATGTCACAATAGCGTTTGCTAGTTTTGCAAACAAGACATAAGCCCTCAAAATTATATATTACATGCCCAATAATAATTCCTAAGTCCATGATTATCAATACATGCATTCAATCGTAAAGTTTTAAAACTTGATGATACGATGGCTCTGATACCACTGTTGGCGCAGCAGGACGCGAGGGTCTGGATCGTATATTTCAATTTAAAATCGGAATTCAAACAATCCGGATCCAGAAATCGATCATAAGAATAACAAATGGATCATCGTATCATCTAGTAATTAAAGCACGCATCTACAAATCGTAAGAAGAATACCTATGTCGATTCTCCAACAATTCTTGTAGTCCCGATAGTACGGCGACCTCAAACTTTTCCGCACGAGTATGCGTCCGATTGAATCCTCGCCTTAAAGTAATCCGCAAGAGTTCCTCTTGCCGGGCAACCCTAAGCTAAAATTATCACCGCGATTACGTCTTTGATCGGATGTATGAAAAACTTTCGCCAAGCTTTTATGTGATTGATGACTACTTGAGTGTGGTGTATGTAGAATGAGCAAAGGAAACCTCTATTATAGGGTAGAGCTTTTCTTAAAAATGCAACAACTAACATTCTAGGAGTCACACACCAAGCAAAGGGGTTGCCACCATTCGACACCTCACATGCTAGGTGTCACACACCAAGCATAGGTGTTGCCACCATCTAACACATCACATGCTAGGTGTCACACATCAAGCATGGGTGTTGCCACCTTCTGACACGTCGGATGCTACGTGTCACACATCAAGCATAGGTGTTGCCACCTTCTGACACGTCGGATGCTACGTGTCACCCACAGAGACATACATGACATCATAACGTGACATCATCGCATGACATCATCGTGACATCATCACATGACATCATCATGAAATCATCACATGACATCATTGTGACATCGTCACATGACATCATCATATGACATCATCACATGACATCATCACATTAACTTGGATAAAATACAATTAGGTACCTAGTAATTTATAACTCTTACAAATTAGTCCCTAATTTGTACTTGTTTTTTCATCTTAGATTAATCTCCGAGATATGCTAGTATCTACAGGAAATCGATGTCTCGTAAACTTAATCGGTTGCAGACCCTATTGTGTGTGACTAACTAGGTTAACATCTATATGGCAACGAGAGTCATAAGAAACACATTTCTTATATTAAATTATTAAAGCCAATTAATTATTAATACTCGTAGATCGTGAGTGACGTCTAGCAACATATCACGACCCTAAAATTGATATGAATGTTTCGATGCATTCTATATGAAACAATGTTCAAATTACCGTACACTCAAAATTCCCTTTATCTATGATTCGGATCTAAACTAGTGTCACGGTTACGTCAAACATTGTTTGTCTTGATCATATTACCTCATCTCGGTTCTTATTCTTGATAAATATGACATCCTGTAGAAACAACTTTCTAAGTAAGTCTTTTGCACCTGCGCAGGTTTTATCATCCATCAAGAACAATTCGAGATAGCATAGAATCTTGTCTCCGTTCATCCAGAGTAATGAATTCTTTCCAGGCTAAACCCCTATCTCCATATACAACTAATTAAAGCCAACACATCCCGCGGCCCTAGCTCATGAAAGATCTAGGGTTAAGGAGTATCAAACTCTAATCACCTATATACAAGATAGTGTCACCGCGAGTCAAAGGACATATGTACAATTATGAACTAGATGACATTAAATTGACTTTGATGAATTACCATGTATAAATCAACACTTTGAGTGTCCACATGTTTATTCTGATCCCCATCAAGTAGTATGAGACTCACTACTTACTATAATTAGTAACTCTTTACTAATCAGGAGAATAAACAGAGGTGACGATCTTTCCAGGATAATGCGATGCAAACATTTAAAACATTATGAAAGAAATCTAAACGTTTCACATTTTTAGCGATTTAAACCAAACCTTAACAAACGTTACAAAACAAAACCAAATGTATCACCTTTTTAGCGATTTAACCCAAACATTTACAAACGTCACGAAACAAAACCAAACGTTTAACCTTTTTAGCGATTTAAGCCAAAAGTTTAAAACGTTACAAAACCAATCCAAACGTTTACAAACATTACGAAACTAATCCAAATGTTTAAAATGTTACGAAATAAATCAAAACGTTTCATATTTTTAGCCAAACGTTACAAAACAAATCCAAACGTTTCACATTATCAGCGATTTAAGCCAAACGTATGAAACGTCTACGTTTGGATTTGTTTCGTAACGTTTTAAACGTTAAGATTGGTTTCGTAAAGTTTTAAAAGTTTGGATTTGTTTCGTAATGTTCTAAACGTTTGGATTGGTACAAAACTAATACAATCGTTTAAAACGTTACGAAACTAATCAAAACGTTTAGAACGTTACAAAACGAAACGTTTCACCTTTTTAGTGATTGAAGCCAAACGTTTACAAACATTACGAAACCATTCCAAACGTTATTCGTAACGTTTTAAACGTTTTGCTTAAATTGATAAAAAGGGGAAACTTTTGGATTTGTTTCTTAACGTTTGTAAACGTTTGGCTTAAATTGCTAAAAAGGCGAAACGTTTGGATTTGTTTCGTAATGTTTTAAACGTTTGGCTTAAATCGCTAGAAAGGTGAACGTTTCTATTTGTTTCATAATGTGTTAAACGTCTGGATTGGTTTCGTAACGTTTTAAACGTTTGGCTTAAATCGCTAAAATTGTGAAACATTTGGATTTGTTTCGTAACGTTTTAAATGTTTGGAATAATTTCGTAACTTTTGTAAACGTTTGGCTTAAATTTTTAAAAAGAGGAAACGTTTGGATTAGTTTTGAACGTTTGTAAACTTTTTGCTTAAATTACTAAAAATGTGAAACATTTGGATTTCTTTCGTATCGTTTGTAAACGTTTGGCTTAAATCGCTAAAAATGTGAAACGTTTGGATTTGTTTATTAACATTTTAAATGTTTGGATTTGTTTCGTAAAGTTTTAAACGTTCGAATTTGTTTCGTAACGTTTTAATCGTTTGGATTGGTTTTGTAACGTTTTAAACGTTTGGTTTAAATAGCTAGAAAGGGGAAACGTTTGGATTTGTTTCATAGCGTTTGTAAACGTTTGGCTTAAATCGCTAAAAAGGTGAAACGTTTGAATTTGTTTCGTTAAGTTTGTAAACGTTTGGCTTAAATCGATAAAAAGGTGAAACATTTGGATTTGTTTCGAAACGTTTAAACATTTGGATTGGTTTTGTAACGTTTTAAATGTTTGGCTTAAATCGCTAAAAAGGTGAAACATTTGGATTTGTTTCGTAACGTTTGCAAACGTTTGGCTTAAATCACTAAAAAGGTTAAAACTTTTGGATTTGTTTTGTAACGTTTTAAACCTTTGGATTGGCTTTGTAACGTTTTAAGCTTTTGGCTTAAATCGCTAAAAATGTGAAACGTTTGGATTTATTTTGTAATGTTTGTAAACGTTTGGCTTAAATCTCTAAAAAGGGGAAACATTTGGATTTGTTTTGTAACGTTTTAAATGTTTGGATTGGTTTTTTAACTTTTGTAAACGTTTGGCTTAAATCGCTAAAAATTTGATACGTTTGAATTCGTTTTTTAATATTTTAAACGTTTGAATTTGTTTCGTAACGTTTTAAACGTTTGCACTTGTTTTGTTACGTTTTAAACGTTTGGATTGGTTTCGTAATGTTTGGATTTGTTTCGTAACGTTTTAACCGTTCGGATTGGTTTCATAATGTTTGTAAACGTTTGGAATGGTTTCTTAACATTATAAACGTATTTCGTAACGTTTTTAAAGTTTGGCTGAATTTGTTTCGTAACGTTTTAAACGTTTGGCTTTTTTCGTAACATTTTATGCGTTTGGATTTATTTCGTAACGTTTGTAAACGTTTTGCTTCAATCACTAATAAGGTGAAACGTTTGGATTTGTTTTGCAACGTTTCTAAACATTTGGCATAAATCGCTAAAAATGGAAAACGTTTGGATTGGTTTGGTTTCGTAACATTTTAAATTTTAGGCTTAAATTGCTAAAAAGGTGAAACGTTTGGATTTATTTTGTTACGTTTGCAAACGTTTGGCTTAAATCGCTAAAAAAGTGAAACATTTCGATTTGTTTCGTAACGTTTTAAACGTTTGGATTTGTTTTCTAACGTTTGTAAACGTTTGTCTTAAATAGCTAAAAAGGGGAAATGTTTGATTTTCTTTCGTAACGTTTGTAAACGTTTGGCTTAAATTGCAAAATGGGTGAAACATTTGCATTTGTTTTGTAACGTTTGTAAACGTTTGGCTTAAATCGCTAAACGGGTGAAACATTTGGATTTGCTTTGTAACATTTGTAAACGTTTGGCTTAAATCGCTAAAAAGTTCAAACATGAAACTTTTAGATTTGTTTCGTGACGTTTGTAAACATTTGGCTTATTTCGCTAAAAAGGTGGAATGCTTGGATTGGTTTCGTAACGTTTTAAACGTTTGGCTTAAATCGCTAAAAAGGTGAAAAGTTTGGATTTGTTTCGTAACATTTTAAACGTTTGGATTCAATCGCTAAAAATAAGAAATATTTGGATTTGTTTCGTAACGTTTTAAACGTTTGGACTAGTTTTGAAACGTTTTAAACGTTTGGCTTAAATCGGTAAAAAGGTGAAACATTTGGATTTATTTTATAACGTTTGTAAACGTTTGGCTGAAATAGCTAAAAACGTGAAACGTTTGGATTTATTTCGTAACGTTTTAACCGTTAGATTTATTTTGAAATGTTGGTAAACGTTTGGCTTAAATCGCTAAAAAAGTGAAACGTTTGGATTTGTTTGTAACCAATCCAAACGTTTCACATGTTTAGCAATTTAAGCCAAACATTTACAAACGTTACGAAACAAATCCAAACGTTTCACCTTATTAGCGATTGAAGCCAAACAATTACAAACGTTACGAAATAAATCCAAACGTTTGGATTATATCGGTAAAAAGGTGAAACGTGAAACATTTGGATTTGTTTCGTAACGTTTGTAAACGTTTGGCTTAAATCACTAAAAAGGTGAAACATTTGGTTTTGTTTCGTAAAGTTTGTAAATGTTTGGCTTAAATCGCTAAAAGGGGAAAACGTTTGGTTTTGTGTCGTAACGTTTGTAAACGTTTGGCTTAAATCGCTAAAAAGGTGAAACGTTCCGATTTGTTTTGTAACATATGTAAACGATTGGATTAAATCGCTAAAAAGATAAAACATTTGGTTTTGTTTCGTAATGTTTGTAAACGTTTGGCTTAAATCGCTAAAAAAGTGAAACCTTTGGATTTGTTTCTTAACGTTTGTAAGTGTTTGGCTTAAGTGGCTAAAAATGTGAAACGTTTGGATTTGTTTCGTAACGTTTGTAAAATTTTGGCTTAAATTTCTAAAAAGGTGAAACATTTGGTTTTGTTTCGTAACATTTCGTTTAAATCGCCAAAAAGGTGAAACGTCTGGATTTGTTTTGTAATGTTTTACACGTTTGGATTAGTTTTGTAATGTTTTAAATGTTTGGCTTAAATCGCTAAAAAGGGGAAACGTTTGGATTTGTTTCGCAACATTTTAAACGTTTGGCTTAAATTGCTAAAAAGGTAAAACGTTAGGATTTGTTTCGTAACGTTTTAAACTTTTGGCTTAAATCGCTAAAAAAGGGAAACGTTTGGATTTGTTTCGTAACATTTATAAACGTTTGGCTTAATTTGCTAAAAAGGTAAAACGTTTAGATTTGTTTCGTTATATTTTAAACATTTACAAACGTTACAAAACAAAACAAAACTTTTCACCGTTTTAACAATTTAGGCCAAACGTTTACAAACGTTACGAAACAAATCCAAACCATTAAAACGTTACGAAACAAATCCAAACGTTTTACATTTTTAGCGATTTAAGCCAAATGTTTACAAACGTTACGAACCAAATCCAAACGTTTCACCTCTTTAGCGATTTAAGCCAAACATTTAAAACATTACGAAAAAAATCCAAACGTTTAAAACGTTATGAAACAAATCCAAACGTTTCACCTTTTTCGTGATTTAAGCCAAACGATTACAAACGTTACAAAACAAAACCAAACGTTTCACCTTTTGAGCGATTTAAGCCAAACGTTTAAAACGTTACGAAACAAATCCAAACGTTTCACCTTTTTAGCAATTTAAGCCAAACGTTTACAAACTTTACGGAACAAAACCAAAGTTTCACCTTTTTAGCGACCTAAGCCAAACGTTTAGAAACGTTATGAAACAAATCCAAACGTTTCACCTTTTTAGCGATTTAAACCAAACGTTTAAAACTTTACGAAACAAAACCAATCCAAACGTTTCTCATTTTTAGCGATTTAAGCCAAACGTTTACAAACGTTATGAAACAAACACAAACATTTCCCCTTATTAGCGATTGAAGCCAAACGTTTACAAACGTTACGAAATAAATCCAAACGTTTGGATTAAATCTGTAAAAAAGTGAAACGTGAAATGTTTGGATTTGTTTCGTAATGTTTGTAATCGTTTGGCTTAAATCGCTAAAAAGGCGAAACGTTTGGTTTTGTTTCGTAACGTTTGGCTTAAATTGCTAAAAAGGTGAAACATTAGGAGTTGTTTTGTAACGTTTGTAAACGTTTGGATTAAATCGCTAAAAAGGTGAAACGTGAAACGTTTGAATTTGTTCCGTGACGTTTGTAAACGTTTGGCTTAAATCGCTAAAAAGGGGAAACGTTTGGTTTTATTTCGTAACGTTTCTAAACGTTTGGCTTCAATCGCTAAAAAGGTGAAATATTAGGATTTGTTTCATAATGTTTTGAACGTTTGAATTTACGAAATCAATCCAAAAATTGCACCTTTTGAGCGGTTGAAGCCAAACATTTCGAAATGTTACGAAACAAAACCTGTTAGCTCAGTGGGACGCGCGGGTCCGGATCGTATATTTCAATTCTAAATTGAAATTCCAACAATCCGGATCCTAAAGTTGATCATATTAAAAATAAATAGATTGTCGTATCATTTAGTAATTAAAACACGCATCTAAGAATCATAAGAAGAATACATATGTCGATTCTCCAACGATTCTTGTAGTCCCGAAAGTACGGCGACCTCAAGCTCGTCCACACGAGTATGCATCCGATTGAATCCTCGCCACGATTACGTCCTTGCTCGATTGTATGAAAAACGTCGCCAAGTTTTTCCCGTGATTGATGACTACTTGAACTCCTTCAAGTGCTTTCTCTCTCTACAACTTTATAGTGAGATATGTGTTGTTTTGTGTAATGAAATGAGCAAAGGCAAGCTCTATTTATAAGGTAGAGCTTTGCTTAATAAAGCAACACCTTGCATGCTAGGTGTCACACACCAAGCAAAGGTGTTGCCACCACATGACACCTTTTATGTGGTGACATCACATAGGTGACATCATATAGGTGATGTCATCATATCACATCCCATATATGACATAAGCTCAAGACTTTATTACTTAATCACCATGACATCATCATTCCACTAATTTATAATTAGTGCTTTAAGTATCATTAATTACACTAATTAATTACTTAAGCCTTCTAATCATAAAATCTGGTTAAAATATAATTAGGTTCCTACTAATTAACTTGAACATAGTACAATTAGGTTCCTACTAATTTATAACTCTTACAAATTAGTCCCTAATTTGTACTTGTTTTTCATCTTAGATCAATTTCCAAGATATGCTAGTATCCATATGAAATCGATCTTTCGTAAACTCAGTCGGTTGCACACTCTATTGTGTGTGACTAACTAGGTTCACATCTATATGGCAACGAGAGTCATAAGAAACGCCTTTCTTATATTAAATAATTAAATTCCATTTAATTATTAATTCTCATAGATCGAGAGTGACGTCTAGCAACATATCAGGACCCCCAAATAGAGATGAATGTTTCGATGCATTCTTTATGAACCAATGTTCATAATTACCGTACACTCCAAATTCCCTTCATCTAAGATTCCAATCTCTACTAGTGTCACGGTTAAGTCAACACTATTTGTCTTGATTATATGACCTCATCTCTCAATTCTAATTCCTGATAAATATGACTTCCACTAGAAACAGCTTTCTATGTAAGTGATATACACCTGCGATGGTTTTATCATCCATCAAGAACAATTCGAGATAGCATAGAATCTTGTCTTTGTTCATCCAGAGTGATGAATCCTTTCTAGGTTAAACCCATATCTCCATATACAACTAACTAGAGCCAACACATCCCGCGACCCTAGCTCATGAAAGATCTAGAGTTAAGGAGTATCAAACTCTAATCACCTATATACAGGATAGTGTCACCGTAAATCAAAGGACATATGTACAATTATGAACTATATGACATTAAATTGACTTTGATGAATTACCATGTATGAGTCATATAGCGTCACTTGTTCGACTCAATCAACACCTTGAGTGTCCACATGTTTATTATGATCCCCATCAAGTAGTATGAGACTCACTACTTCCTATAATTAGCAACTCTTTGCGAATCAGGAGAATAAATAGAGGTGACGATCTTTCCGGGATAATGCGATGCCCTTATTCGCAGGACAACATCGATCATGAACGGTTATTTATATCACTTGTATAATAGAATCAGTCACTCATATTCTTAACACCTTAAGAATAGATTCTATCACAATGTGATAAGGACAATACGTAATAATTGAACACTTAGTTGATGAGACACTTAGTTCAAATAAAACATATATATCTTTCCCATTGGGATTATTTCTACAAATATACATGATTAAATGGCCCTAGGGCACATACTACAACCAATCTCTCACTTGCACTAGTGCCATTGATAACTATATATTTTCACAAGATGTAAATCTTAATGACTCTAAGTCATGTAAACTTTAATGACTCTAAGTCATGGGGTTTGTCAGTGGGTCCGCCGTGTTATTGGCTAATGGTATCTTTTAGAGAAACACCTTTATCATTCCAACATTTTCTTTAGATAATATGATAATGCATTTCCTTATGTTCGGATAAATTGTGAGACCCGGTTTCGTTTGCTAGGGCACTAGCACCATTGTGATCGCAGAAAAGAGGAATTGTCGAATTAATGGAAGAAAACCGCGCTTAGTTATATTACTAACTAATTTATCCTAACACCTTCTATTACGACATCTTATGTCATAATATACTCGGCTTCTATAATGGAATCTGGAGTTGATTCTTGCTTAGAACACTTCTAGCTCACTACTCCTTCATTATTGATAAATATGAATTCTTAGATAGACTCTCTATCATCCATATCTGATTGTAAATCAGAATATGTAAAACAGACTACTTAAAAATATCTTTCTCCATTTGTTAATACCATATCTTTAGTTCTTCATAAGTACTTAAAGATATCTTTAACAACCATCCAATGTTCTCAACATGGCTTGGATTGAAACCGATTAGTCCCATTAACTGCATAGACAATTTCAAGCTTTGTATGTGATAACACATACATCAGACTACCAATTGTCGAAGCCTATAGTATTCTTTGCTAGATTCTTTCTTTCTGCAGAAGTCTCGAAAGACACTCCCTTTGAAAGAAGAATTTTATGCCTAACTAGTATCAATCCTCTCTTAGAACTTCCATATTGAACTACTTCAACATCTTTTCTAAGAAAAGTCTTTAGGAGAAACCAATTATTCTCTTATATCTATCTCCATGGAGTCTAATACTGAGAATTTAGGCTACTTCTCCGAGGTCTTTGATGGAGTACGTATTAGATAAACCAAAGTTTTACAAAAATTAACATTCCGATATTATTATTTATTAGTTATAAGTTATCTACATGCCAGATCATGAAAGTGAGTCTGCTCCCACTAACCTTCTTGTAAACATTGGGTTTATCGTTGTTTTTTTAATAAATTCGTAACTCCTTACAGATTTATCAAGACGACGAATCTCGAAGCTTTCTTTCCATCCACTATGGATCATTTTAGCTTACACGCCTTGGAACCTTCTTCGGATTCAAAATCCTCGGCTTGTTCCATATAAATATACTCATTATTTTAACCATTAAGGAATGTGGTTTTTACATTCATATGTCCAACCACAAAATCTAAATGTGTAGTCTTCGTAAGAAAAATCTTAATGGACTTAAGCATGGCTACCGGCGATAAAGTGTATTCACAATACGACTTCTTGTCTCTAGCAAAACTCTTTTGCAATAAGCCTAGCTTTAAAGATCTCCACCTTTCCATTAGTACCAATTTTACACTTGAAGATCCATTTAATCTTTATTGGTATAATACCTTTGGATGGATCGACTAGCTCCCAAAATTTGATGCTTTATATGGAATCCATTTCAGATTTTACTCCTTCAAACCAATTTTGAAGAATCTAAATGACATATAGCTTTCTTATAAGTAGTGGGATCAACACTTGATCTTTATCTCCATGACTAAACAACTCTTGTTTATCATGCGGGAAAACCATCTTTCTCCGGTGGACGAGATACTCTACTTAATCTTTGAGTTATTAATGTAGATATATATTTTACTAACTCCGGCTTTCAGTGGGTTTGATCAGTCATCATTGATTCATTATTTTGTTGGTAACTAGATGACTCCGCATCTAATTCTATATTCCTTTCTTAGTGTTCCTCTCGAATAAACGCTTTACTAAGAAAGACTACCACCGATAAACAACGATTGTTTGTTCGGTTCGAATATAGAAACAATATCCTTAACTGTCTTTATGATATCCAACATAACCTTTCCATGATTGATTTTGATACCAAATTTATCGGATATCAGTTTCCTGATATGTTCCGAACACCCTCAAATCTTAACATCCTCACTACTGGAAAACGCCTGCTTAGCGACAGATTTTCCCGACGTATGCAAAATCCGTCGCTAAACATGAGTTTGGCGACGGATAACGGCGACAGACTCATATCCGTCGCCAAACTCCAAATATTTATGGCGGGATTCAACCCGCCAAATTTAGCGACCACGGTAGCGACGGATTAAACGCTACGTTTAAACTGGGTTATTTAGCGACGGATTTTTGAATCCGTTGCTAAATGACCCTTTATATAAACGCAGCGTTTTGGGTTAAATATTACCGACGGATTTTAAAATCCGTCGGTAAAATCCAACCTAAAACGCGGTGCTGCCGTCTTTCCTTCTTCATCTTCCCCCTCTTTTCTTTCCTTTCTCCCCTTATTTTCCCCTCCCCTCTCTTTTTCTTTCCTTTTCCCCTTCCCTTCCCCTTCCCCCTCTTTTCCTTCCCCTTCCCTTCCCTTCCATTTCCGGCAGCCGCCGTCCGTCTGGCCCTGCGTTCCCCTCGCTGGCGTGCGTCAGCCACCACCGGAGATAGGTGAGTTTTGTTTCATTCTATTTATTTTTTTAGTTATACTTTTAACTAACCTAATTTATTTATTTTGTTTCATTTTATAATAATCAAAAATATCCCCCACCCATTTGCTGCCTCCGCTCACTGCCGACCGCCCAACTTCGACCGCCGTCGCCGTCCGCCTCTGCCTCTGCCGCCGCTGTCCAGCCCTACTAGGTAAGTGTTATGTTTAATAACTTATTGTAATATGTTAGTTTAATTTATTAAAATTAGGTTAACTAAATTTATTATGTTATTTCATAATTAAATTAGGTTAATTTATTAAGTTGGATGGTTTATTAAGTTTGTTAGTTTATTAAGTTGGTTATATGTTAGTTTAATTTATTAAAATTAGGTTAATTTAATTTATTAGGTTATTTAATAATTAAATTAGGTTAATTTAATTTAGTAGGTTCTTTAATAAATAAATTAGGTTAATTTATTAGGTTTGTTGGTTTATTAAGTTTGTTAGTTTATTAAGTTGGTTAATGATAATTAATAATTAGACTAAATTAGTATTATTAGGTTAAAAAAGTATTATTAGGTTAGATTAGTATATTTAATTAGTGTAGTTAATTATAATTAAAATAATGTTAGATTAGTAGCAATTTAAAAATTATTTTATGATAATATTAAATTAGATAACAAGAATTATTTTTTTACCATAATTTGTTGAAATCAAAATAAAATTATCATAATGTTATTTAGAATTAGTTGATTATGACACGATGTTAGGTTAATTTTTATATTAATTAATGTTTAAGTTAGTTATTGTTGACAAAATTATCATGAATTGGTGTGTTTGTAATATTAAAATGTATTGTTTCTTTACAGGCTTTCCCTGAAAAATAGTGATTCTCATTTTTAGGGAAAATGATGCCGGATTTTCATTTGAAAAATATATAATAAAAATAAAAGAGGTGAATTGTAAGTACTAAAAAATTTCTTTTTTCTCTCTCCTAGTTTCTCTCTCAGCGCTGAGCACATTTGTGCATCGCTGTTGCCGGAATGGCAAGGAACCGATCAGGGAAGATGACTGCTACTAATCCGATGACAACTAGATCTGATGAGGCGAAAAAATATGAAGTGAATAATGTTATAGAAGATCCAGCGATTTCTCATGTTTTAATCCCTGTTGAGATTATTTAAGATGTGGTACCTGTGGTAGAGGTTGTTGTGGAATCTCTAGTCGCTAATCAAGAAGTGACAGTTCTTAATGATGTGGTAGATCTGAAAGCTAATGAGGTGGTTGAATATGAGATTAAGGAAACAAATGGAAAAGAGGAATCTAAAGCTCCGCTGAAGAAATGGAGCAACCTGTTTGACAATCGACAGAAGAGTGAATCAAACGAACTTAAGTATATACCTCCTGCTATTAGGGATGGAAACATATTTGTTAGCTTTAGTTCGAATGAGACGCTGAAAGAGGAAACCAGATGGAGGAATGCTTTTGTTGGGTGTGTATATGGAAGTTTTCCTAAATATGAACGAATCAATGCTTTTGTAAGGAATAGATGGGCTACATTTGGATTACTAAATGTGATCAGAATTAATTCTTCTATGTTCTTATTTGAATTCCAATTTGAAGAGGGATGCACAAAGGCTTTAGGGTCTGGACCTTACACGTTTGATCAGAAGCCGTTGATGTTGAAAAAGTGGCAGCCTAGAATGTCCATGGATTCGAGTGAGATTAGATCGGTTCCGATTTAGATTCAACTTTCAAGATTGCCATGGGAGTTCTGGTCACCAGAGATCTTGAGTAAAATAGGCAGCTTTTGTGGTAATTCTTTATACTGTGATCAGTGCACAACTAATAGATCCAAGCTTGGATTTTCTAGGGTGCTTGTAGAGATGGATGCAACAGGTCCATTCCCAGATACTGTGGAGATGTGTGATGAGAATGGGATATCATTTAGACAGAAAATTATGTATGAATGGAGACTGTTAATTTGTGAAAAATGTTGTAAAATGGGGCACTCAAAAAGTATGTGCAGGGTTAACCAGGATTCTAAAAAAGCTCTAGAGAAGAAGGAAGTGCAGAGTTTTGACATAGAGGAGGAAGTTAATGATGTTGTTATAAAAAAGAAGAGTAATGTTCAAGGTAAAATTGAAGGGACCAATGATCAAATAACCAGCATAATGGAGGAAGAAGCATGGATGGAAATGGCAAGGAAATCTAGTATGAAGGGTCATAATCCTGTTATTCAAAGTGCAGGAAAAAGCCCAGGTAAGTGTCCTAATACTAACTCGTTTAGTCCTCTTGTAAATGAGGCAGTGGGAATTGATAAAATGCAGGAGAAGGGTATAAAATGGAATGTTAATACTAGTCAGGGGGGAGTAAGTTGAGACTCCACTCTAAGCTACTTGACATAGACAGATGATTGGAATTTGGAATATGAGGGGGATTAACAATCCATTTAAGCAATCTGAAATGGTTGCTTTTATTAAAAGGAATAAGTTGAGTATTTTTGGTATTGCAGAAACTAGAGTGAATAAGAATAAGTGGGAGGATGTTTGGGGAAATGTGGAGAAGTATCTAAGTGATTGGGAGTTGATTAACAATTACTCTTGCTCTAGTATGGGTAGAGTTTGGGTCTTATATGATAGTAACATAATTAAAATAAAAGATATTGTTGTCCACAGTCAGTTTATTCATTGTAAAATAGAGGGTGAGAATATGAATTGTTATTGTACCTTTGATTATGGCTCTTACCTTGCAGCTGAGAGGATAGAGTTATGGGATCAGCTTCTTATAATTAGTAAGCTGGTTAAAGAGAGATGGATTATTCTAGGAGACTTTAATGTTGTGTTGAGTAATGGGGATAGAATTGGAGGAAATGAGATTGATGAGAATGCATGTAATATCCCGTGTTTTTATGACTCGATTCGAAGGTTGTTTGACCGTTTAATGTTCGGTTTAGGTTGAACAATAATTGTGTTCTCACTTCGGTTTGTGCATGTGTTTTGGTGTTGGTTTGGTTCACACTTGTGTGTGTGTTTGACGGATCGTATCGTAGCTTTCGGGACGTGTTCAGACACATTTTAAGTCGGTTTTGAGGCTTTGACTGGACCTAGGACCGGACCTACTGAGTAAAAGCGGTTTGGAGGTCCGGTTTGCTCAATTTAGCTGAGCAGAAGGTAAACCGGTTCTCTGACCGGCTCTGCCCAGTAGAACCAGCCAGAGGGCCGACTCATTTTATGCTTGGCCGGTTCATTAACCGGTTCTGCCCAGTAGAACCGGCCAGTGAACCGGTTCACTACGGGAAGGCTTATAAAAGCCCGTTTCTGAAACCTAAACAGCCCCCACTTTTTCCTAAAACCCTAAACACAATTCTAATTCATTCCCAACTGATTTCCTACCTTTCCTTGGTGATTTAGACATTCAGTAAGTGTTCTAGACCTATCCTTTGTTGTTTAATTCATCGATTTCCTTGTCTCTTTGAATTGGATTCATTAGTTATGGCGTTTGGTTAATTGTAGGCTTGTTCTAATCAAATATATTATGGGCTCTCTTCCCTTGGTTGTTCTTAATCTATTCCAAAAGGTTAGTGGCTCTAAATCTTTGTTATAGTTTGTGGAGATTGCTAGATGATGTGTTAATTCAATACTTTGGGTAGCTTGGCTTACATTTCTGTTTTGCCTTGATTCTAAAATCTGTAAATGTTAATTGGTGTGGTTATTGTCTTGTTCTTGTCACTAATACATTGGGTGGATTGATTTGCTTAAGTTAATTGGAGGATTAATGCTTTGGGTAATGTTTTGAATTGAAATTCTTGTTTTAAGCTTTTATTAAAATCTGGAAATCTTTGAGTAAATAAATCATAGGTTGTAGATGTTAATCAATACATTGGGTGGGTTAAAGGAATTGTGCTTATGACATCGTACTATCAATTGATTAACATTGTTGGATTAAATTCTGTTTTGAACTTTAAGCTAAAAGCTGGAAATCTCCTTTGAAGGGTAAATAGGTTAATAACTAGCAACTAATACAATGGGGGATTTGTGATAATTTGACTAAGGCTTAATCATAGGTGAATTAAGGTTTTACAAAGGTTTAATTCGCTGTTTTGAATTGTTAACCTTGCTAGAAATTATTTGCAAAGGTTAGTTTAAAGCATTTGAGATGTTACTTGGGTGTTATTGAATTAAAGGCTTAGCAAACGTTGTGGCTTGTATTTTGCTCACTTAGGGTGATTGTAACCAAGCTACTAAGGGCTGGAAAGTGTTTTAAAATAATGATTCAATCTCGTTACAAACGTTAGCTTATCCTAGATTGTGGTTAACATGGGTTAAGTAATTGATTAAAAGCATGTAAGGAGTAAGATGGTCGTATTATGTTTAGCTAAGTTATTTTAGTTTCAAGTTGATACTTAAAATATGTTGAATCTTATTGATTCTATTTAAGGTGATATATTCAAGTGTACCTTGGGTGTTACTTGTCAAGTGTTGGCAAGCTTATTTGGCTAAATTATGTTTTGGCATTATTAAGTTAAGGTATGAGTTCTTATTAAAATAACTTTGGTTTCATTTAAGGTTTGATTTAAGACTTTGGTTTTAACTTTGGTTTTTGTATGAGTCGGGTTAGACGTGGTCTCCCGACATGTGATGTTGAGCTATATACTGCAGTTAAGGCTAACACACTACTTTGGGAAATCTTTCGATTTTAAATAAAGTATTTAAGTTATGAAAGGACTTTGGTTTTGTTTCAAAGATAAGAACTCACCTAACTTTATTTGCTTAACTTTGTTATTTGGTTTGAATGAAATATTTTGGATATACATTGGTTGTACTTGGTCACCTTGGTTGATTCTTTGGTTGTGTTCGAGATGCTAGTCCTATGTGGTGTCTAGTATTCTTAGAGTTAGGGGTTGTTCGAATTTTAACTCGTATAATGTTTTAGACTCGTCGACTGCTCGTGCTTCGGAGTCTACGCAGGGTTAGCTGTTTGCCAAGATTCACGTGGATAAGCAAGCAGTGAGTTTGTAGTGCTATTTACCGCTTTATTAAGTACCGCAATTTATTTTAGTATTATAAATGTTTTTGAACTGTTTTAAGCGATTATGGATCTGGATTGAAACGAGCTACTCGATAGGCTTGTATCGAGACTGTGTGCACCAGTATATACTCTGGGATCGGCAGACTGTGGTCTTGCTTACGCTGGTAATTTGACGAGGATTAGTTCCCGTCCACTCTGGGTTTATTTTTCAGTATGCTATGTCATACTTACGCTGGGATCATTTCAATACTGTTATTCCATAATCATACTATATTAGTATAAACTGTTTTGATTTAAGGGTTTTAAACTTAATAAATGTAAATAGTATTGCGAACTCATCTCAGTATATCTGACCCCGTTGTTTTCCCAAATTTTCCAGGTTTATGATTTGAAAGCTGGTCCACTCCGAATCTTTATTCCTCGGAGGTTTATTTTCTTTTAATAAATTGTCAAACTACCTTTTTCTTAGACCGCAGTAGTAAACTAGAAGTCTATATTATTCTATTCTGTTTGTCGGATTTGTCTGACTGGCTTTATTTTATGCTTTGGCATTACTATTGTTTAACTCTACTTATTTTTATTTAATGGAAGTACTTATATTTAAACTGATAGTTTAAGTTGGAGTCTCGGTTGCCCCCGAGCATTGGATTTTCTACAGGTTTATATGATTGGTGGTTTTCCGCAAGGCTTGCTACGGGTTTTGGTACAACCTTACCCATACCCTAGCGCCGGTCACGATCCATGAAATTGGGTCGTGATAAAGTTGGTATCAGAGCCTTAGTTTCGAACTAAGGCCAAATTTTTGCATGTTATGTGTTTATCGCTTTAAAGCATGTTAAGTGTTACGGTTGTGTTATAGGATCTACTGCGGAATTAGGATTCAAGTCTTGTCTTTTGAAACGTCATCTTCTGTTTTCAAAATTTCTACCTTCATCTATAGGAATGTTGAGTGTCGGTTTTATGTGTTACTGATGCTTTACTTCGGAATGTTTACTGCTTATACATTGGGTGATTTGTTGGCTGTAGTGCCATATATGAGATATACTTTGAGTGATTTTTGTTGACTGTTGTGCCATCTATGAGATATACTTTGGGAAATGTTTTGATGGCTATTGTGCCTTATATGGTGTTTACTTCGGGTGATGCTTTGTAGGATGTTGTTCCTTATATGATTTTTACCTTGGGTGATTAGTTCTTGGCTTTTACGCCTTGGATAATTTTGATTATAATTGGGTTGCCTTCACCTTGTTGGTGAGTACAATTTGGTTTTGGCTGCGTTGTTGGGTGCTAAATAGGTTGGCACATACGATGATACGTTAGGCTTTGGCCTTGTATAATTTTTAAAGGATTTTTGTGTTAAATCTTTAAACATGTTTTGTAGCTTTATGTTGTTTGATTGCACGTTGGTTTTACACTTTTTATTAAGAAAATTATTTTGATTACTTTTGTGTTTTGACACGAGAATCGGAATAGACGTCTGGTTTTAATACTTTTTAAAAATGTGATTTTTGATTACTTTTCAAGTAAAATGAATTCCATGTATTTCAGAATCTTACGTTTGGATTAGTGTTGACAAACAATTATTTTCAAAATAATTTAAATTATGAGGTGATTCACATTTGAGGATTTAATATTGCTTTTGTTAATTTCACCGCGTTGTGGTTTGTCGACGTTTGAAGCGTCGTTGGTCATATGTTTGGTATATTACGTTTGGCCAGATTAGGTGTTTACAGAATAACTGTTTGAGATTAAAGATTTTCTCACTTAAGATTTTGAAATGCTTTTGATTTTCGGATAAGGTTGAACTCCTATTTTTTTTTTTAGAAAAATTGAGATTTTATTTAAATATTTTTTTTTTAAATTTATAAATGGTTGTGGTGATTTATGTTCTTCTCAATTGAGTGATTGAGTTGATTTTTGATACTTGGGTTGCGTTGAGCTCTTATAAAAAAATGGGATTTTATTTAAAGGCATCCTTCCGGACTTACAAATGTTTTGAATACGTTTTATAGACTGTTGTTTTAGGTTCGACTTGGGTCACCCAAATTTGGGAGTTGAGCTTGGTAGTTATAATGACTCGGCTAACTCGATGGTTTTATAATTGAAATACTTTGGGTATTCTTTTAAAGCGATTAATTTATAAGAAGAGATATTTTTTTTTTCGGATAATTGATTTCGTTTTAACAGTGGGGCTCAACTAAAAAAAAACAATTGAATTTTTTTTTGGTTGACTTTAAATTTCAAAATGAATTTGAAGCGTACTCTTGAAAGGTGACATATTACATGTTGACTTTATTACAAATTCAAAACTGGTTATAGTACATTTTGATCTTGTCATTTAAGTATGTTGGTTTAATTGGCTGTATGGCACACTTGGATGGTTTTAGAATTATAGAATTTGTGATCTCTTGATTTGAATTTGCGTTGTTTACCTCGCAAGTTTAGTTGATTTATGTTGGTTGAGTTTGTTTTATCTCGTCGTGCAGAGTAGCATGTGAGGTAATTATTTTCATGTGTTCGTTTGGCTTAACCTTGATGTTTGGTTCTGATTTGTGTGTCGAGCATTTGTTAGACCCTGTACTGCCTTAGTTTTGGTTAGGGGTTAAGATGGGTTAATGTTTTGTGGGTCGAGATCTTTGGGTTTTGATATGGAAAATGAGTAAAGTGTTTTTGAAAAGATTGGCGATATTTGTATATCACAGAAAAATATATTTTTGAAATTCTTATCCGAGGAGATAGATAGGTGTATCTTGTAATGCTAGTGCTTCTCATCAAGTTGGATAATATGATGCGGAAATTGAATGTAAGTTTTTTTTTTGTAGAAGCATATATGATGTATTGTTTTCCTTAAATTAAATTTCAGTTTGATTGGAGTTTATCGAGTATTATTTTATTCATAAGAGATTTTAAAGGAGTTATCGGTTTGAATTGTTATGTTAGTATCATATGATTTGGTAGTTTGCGAGTATGAAATTTGAAATAATATTTTGAGGTTATCGAGTGCACGTCTCATAGAGTGTAACGTCTAGCAAATGTTTTATCGAGAAATTGATTTCGAATGAAAATTTGTAGAAGTATTTGAAATATTTTTATCACGTAATTGTGTCCATACATATCATGAACATGCATTTTTGTATGTCACGAATAGGAAATTGCATTGAGCACTGAGAATGTTCACTAAGTAAAAAAAATAAATTAATAATTGATACATGCATAATAGTACATGCATCACGTGCATAGAAAAGTTTAGAGTTGGATGCAACTCTTTGGGGATGAGAGATGTCATCACCCTGGCGCATAATTATGTAAAAAGGGATTTTATCGATAAAGTGTTTTTATGAAAGACGTTTTGAAACGAACTCGCGAGTCACATTGTGATAAATGTATTTAATAAGTTGTTGGATTTCAAATCATTTTGAAACTGTTACCGAAAGGTAGCTAGGCAAATACTCTGTGATGATGGTGGTGAATTAAGGACGATTACGCTATGAGTGATTGATCTGTAGTATCATAAATTTGGTGCTTCATAGGGAGTAAGAATGAATATAAAGGTTGCAGTCGAGTTATTGTTGCTATAAGTGTGATAGGATTTTGAGGTCGGATTGGAAGGCTTATGTGTTAGCTTCCAATTTATGATTTGAGGTTATTAGATTAAGGGATTTGGTTATGCTCGTCGTATGTGTTTATGCCGGGATTTTAAAAAAAATTTGTTATTACATATTCATTTTAGTATAAATGTTTTGGTATACTCGGATAAAAATATTATGTGGAAGAAGAGATTTTCTTTATAAATATTTTCTATTTTGATAAAAGTATAAAAAAACTATCAATCATTGATTTAAAGAGAATAATAATTCTGTTAGTTGAACTATTTTATATATTTGCAAACTTATATTGAGAGTAAGGTGCAACTGCGGAATTCAAAATACGAATATTTTGAAACTTTTAATGTGTTTACAAAACTTGAGGTTTTCGAACGGTACAAGCACTTTAGTCTTTATATATAAAGAGAGGTATAAGATGTTAACGTCTTTAAAACAGAAGTGGAAAATATAAATATAATATTTTGTATTTTGGAAATTTTGTTTTCAAATAAGTTTGACTTGAGCATAACCAATGATCTAGTTGCTAGTGAATTTGATCTAGGTGATATCATGGTTACAAGATTACAGTTACATTTGGTAAGATGATTTTGAGAGTTTGAGTTAGCTGATTCGAGAATCGTGATCAGTAGGTTTCAACAATAAAGGTTGGATGGTCGATACTATTGATTGGGGATTTTTGTTGTTTAAAGTTGGATATCGTTTTATTTGGTTGTTGAACCTTTTGTGTGCGGCATAAAATTTGGTTTGTGCAAAAATTTGTATGTATGTTGGTGTTTAATTACCTTGGGTAACTTTTGGGTTGTATGCTTTCTTATTGTATGAGTGGAAGGATCTATTTGAATGAGTCAGTTTGTTTGTAACTTGGAGATTTCGTTATCATAGTTAAAACGGTATATTCTTTGGAATGTCAGTATGTGAGTACGTGTTTAATGATTTGTTAAGGTTGATGGTCTTGTCGAGCTTGGTCCTTGTCGTGGGTACAGCTCGATTTTGATGATGTTTTAAAGTTGGCTGATATATATTGGCGAGAACCTTATCTAGTAAATTTTGGACTAGATCGTTCGTTTGATATAACAAGTTCATTTAAATGCTTCGATGTGGGATAATAGGTGTTGATATGTTAAGTAAGTGGCGAGGGTTGCATGGTGTCATTAATGGGGATTTGAAAGTTTCCATTTTGAAGTGTTAGATTTTGGTATAGTAAGAATTACGATTTGAGTTTCGGATTTTCCTTGCACCTTATAAAGGTTGTTATTATAGTTGTTAGACCTATAGCGGGTCTTGTTAACCTCCCTTGTGAACATATTTTTTGTTTATAGTTGAAAAATCTTGAGGATTTATATTTTGTTTAATCAATTAATCGTTTGGATCAACGAACTTTTGGATTTAAAATTTTGCTCCTATATGTGTGGTGACAATTTGAGTTGTTGATTTATATGAGTGGTAGTTTTGAGTTATCATTCCAAGAGCAACCTACTAAGTTAGTGGTTACGCAAGTGCGTAGGTTGATGGGTGAAGGTATGCATATGGTTTCAGTTTATACAGTTTTATAGTTAGGGAGTATACTTAGGCGACAGATTCCATTATGTGTAATTGTTATATTTCATTCCTTGAGGTACATTGAGTTTAGCATTGCTTCGAATGTTCGATGTTGTTTTAGTACTTTGGATTTGTGTTATATGTTTTACTTGGGTTGCTTTGTGCGCGTATATCGTGTTTTGTGCTTGTTTGCATTGTGTTAAAATCGAGGACGATTTTTGTTTTTAAGTTGGGGAGAATGTAATATCCCGTGTTTTTATGACTCGATTCGAAGGTTGTTTGACCGTTTAATGTTCGGTTTAGGTTGAACAATAATTGTGTTCTCACTTCGGTTTGTGCATGTGTTTTGGTGTTGGTTTGGTTCACACTTGTGTGTGTGTTTGACGGATCGTATCGTAGCTTTCGGGACGTGTTCAGACACATTTTAAGTCGGTTTTGAGACTTTGACTGGACCTAGGACCGGACCTACTGAGTAAAAGCGGTTTGGAGGTCCGGTTTGCTCAATTTTGCTGAGCAGAAGGTAAACCGGTTCTCTGACCGGTTCTGCCCAGTAGAACCAGCCAGAGGGCCGACTCATTTTATGCTTGGCCGGTTCATTAACCGGTTTTGCCCAGTAGAACCGGCCAGTGAACCGGTTCACTACGGGAAGGCTTATAAAAGCCCGTTTCTGAAACCTAAACAGCCCCCACTTTTTCCTAAAACCCTAAACACGATTCTAATTCATTCCCAACTGATTTCCTACCTTTCCTTGGTGATTTAGACATTCAGTAAGTGTTCTAGACCTATCCTTTGTTATTTAATTCATCGATTTCCTTGTCTCTTTGAATTGGATTCATTAGTTATGGCGTTTGGTTAATTGTAGGCTTGTTCTAATCAAATATATTATGGGCTCTCTTCCCTTGGTTGTTCTTAATCTATTCCAAAAGGTTAGTGGCTCTAAATCTTTGTTATAGTTTGTGGAGATTGCTAGATGATGTGTTAATTCAATACTTTGGGTAGCTTGGCTTACATTTCTGTTTTGCCTTGATTCTAAAATCTGTAAATGTTAATTGGTGTGGTTATTGTCTTGTTCTTGTCACTAATACATTGGGTGGATTGATTTGCTTAAGTTAATTGGAGGATTAATGCTTTGGGTAATGTTTTGAATTGAAATTCTTGTTTTAAGCTTTTATTAAAATCTGGAAATCTTTGAGTAAATAAATCATAGGTTGTAGATGTTAATCAATACATTGGGTGGGTTAAAGGAATTGTGCTTATGACATCGTACTATCAATTGATTAACATTGTTGGATTAAATTCTGTTTTGAACTTTAAGCTAAAAGCTGGAAATCTCCTTTGAAGGGTAAATAGGTTAATAACTAGCAACTAATACATTGGGGGATATGTGATAATTTGACTAAGGCTTAATCATAGGTGAATTAAGGTTTTACAAAGGTTTAATTCGCTGTTTTGAATTGTTAACCTTGCTAGAAATTATTTGCAAAGGTTAGTTTAAAGCATTTGAGATGTTACTTGGGTGTTATTGAATTAAAGGCTTAGCAAACGTTGTGGCTTGTATTTTGCTCACTTAGGGTGATTGTAACCAAGCTACTAAGGGCTGGAAAGTGTTTTAAAATAATGATTCAATCTCGTTACAAACGTTAGCTTATCCTAGATTGTGGTTAACATGGGTTAAGTAATTGATTAAAAGCATGTAAGGAGTAAGATGGTCGTATTATGTTTAGCTAAGTTATTTTAGTTTCAAGTTGATACTTGAAATATGTTGAATCTTATTGATTCTATTTAAGGTGATATATTCAAGTGTACCTTGGGTGTTACTTGTCAAGTGTTAGCAAGCTTATTTGGCTAAATTATGTTCTGGCATTATTAAGTTAAGTTATGAGTTCTTATTAAAATAACTTTGGTTTCATTTAAGGTTTGATTTAAGACTTTGGTTTTAACTTTGGTTTTTGTATGAGTCGGGTTAGACGTGGTCTCCCGACATGTGATGTTGAGCTATATACTGCAGTTAAGGCTAACACACTACTTTGGGAAATCTTTCGATTTTAAATAAAGTATTTAAGTTATGAAAGGACTTTGGTTTTGTTTCAAAGATAAGAACTCACCTAACTTTATTTGCTTAACTTTGTTATTTGGTTTGAATGAAATATTTTGGATATACATTGGTTGTACTTGGTCACCTTGGTTGATTCTTTGGTTGTGTTCGAGATGCTAGTCCTATGTGGTGTCTAGTATTCTTAGAGTTAGGGGTTGTTCGAATTTTAACTCGTATAATGTTTTAGACTCGTCGACTGCTCGTGCTTCGGAGTCTACGCAGGGTTAGCTGTTTGCCAAGATTCACGTGGATAAGCAAGCAGTGAGTTTGTAGTGCTATTTACCGCTTTATTAAGTACCGCAATTTATTTTAGTATTATAAATGTTTTTGAACTGTTTTAAGCGATTATGGATCTGGATTGAAACGAGCTACTCGATAGGCTTGTATCGAGACTGTGTGCACCAGTATATACTCTGGGATCGGCAGACTGTGGTCTTGCTTACGCTGGTAATTTGACGAGGATTAGTTCCCGTCCACTCTGGGTTTATTTTTCAGTATGCTATGTCATACTTACGCTGGGATCATTTCAATACTGTTATTCCATAATCATACTATATTAGTATAAACTGTTTTGATTTAAGGGTTTTAAACTTAATAAATGTAAATAGTATTGCGAACTCATCTCAGTATATCTGACCCCGTTGTTTTCCCAAATTTTCCAGGTTTATGATTTGAAAGCTGGTCCACTCCGAATCTTTATTCCTCGGAGGTTTATTTTCTTTTAATAAATTGTCAAACTACCTTTTTCTTAGACCGCAGTAGTAAACTAGAAGTCTATATTATTCTATTCTGTTTGTCGAATTTGTCTGACTGGCTTTATTTTATGCTTTGGCATTACTATTGTTTAACTCTACTTATTTTTATTTAATGGAAGTACTTATATTTAAACTGATAGTTTAAGTTGGAGTCTCGGTTGCCCCCGAGCATTGGATTTTCTACAGGTTTATATGATTGGTGGTTTTCCGCAAGGCTTGCTACGGGTTTTGGTACAACCTTACCCATACCCTAGCGCCGGTCACGATCCATGAAATTGGGTCGTGACAATGCAGCAGACCAGTTTAAAAAATGGATAAATGAAGCCAATGTTAGTGAATTAAAGAAGGTGGGAAACAAGTTCACTTGGACTAATAACCAGAATGGTCTTGATAGAATTTGGAGAACCATAGACTGGTGATTTGTCAATGACCAGTGGAATAGAGATTGTAGGGACTCATATTGTGACGTGCAAGCTCCTGGAATCTCTGATCATAGTCCTCTTGTCATTAAGATGCAGGAAGAGAGGGAGAGAAGGAAAATGGGGTTTAAATTTTACAATGCCTGGTGTGAGCATCAGGATTTTATGGATACGGTGAGGAATGGTTGGGATGAGGATTGCAATGGTTGTTGCATGTATAAAGTATACCAGAAGCTAAAAAGACTAGGAAGGAATTGAGGAAGTTGAGTGAGAAGGAGTTCAGTAGTATCTCTATTAGAGTAAATAAAATGAGAGAAACTCTATGCAAGTTACAATCTGACCTGCAGAATAATCCAAGTAACACTGTTCTTATGGATGAGGAAAGGGCAGTGAATAATCACTTCCTGAAGTTGATTAAGTGGGAGGAAAGTATATTAAGGCAGAAATCCAGAATTAAGTTGATTAATCTGGGGGATAGGAACACAAAGTTCTTCCATATATATATGAACCAGAGAACTTCCAGGAAAAGGATAATCAGATTCAAAGTCAATGGGGAATATATTGAAGATTCTGAGCAGCTTAAGGAAGGGATTGTGCATCATTATAGAAAATTCTTTAGGGATAAGCTAGAGGACAGAAGGAATGTAAACCCAATGGTCTTTGAGAAAGGCTTAGTGGTAAATAGAGAGTAGAATGATATGTTAAGTGGGATTGTCACCGCTGAGGAGATAAAAAGAGACTTGTTTAGCATTAATGATGACAAGGCTCCAAGGCCTGATGGCTTTGGAAGTGCCTTCTATAAGAAAGGTTGGAGTGTCGTGTTAGTAGTATGTGCCCTAGGGCCATTTGATCATGTATATTTGTAGAACTAATCCCAATGGCAAAGATATATATGTTCTAATTGAACTAAGTGTCTCATCAACTAAGTGTTCATTTATTACGTATTGTCCTTATCACATTGTGATAGAATTTATTCTTAAGGTGTTAAGAATATGAGTTACAGATTTTATTATACATGTGATCTAAATAACAGTTCATGATCGATGGGGTCCTACGAATAAGGTCATCGTATTATCCTGGAAAGATTTTCACCTCTGTTTATTCTCCTGATTAGTAAGGAGTTTCTAATTATAGGAAGTAGTGAGTCTCATACTAGTTGATGAGGATCAGGATAAACATGTGGACACTCAAGATGTTGAGTGGGTCGAAAAAGTGACGCTAGATGACTTATACATGGTATTTCATAAAAGTCAATTTAATGTCATCTAGTTCATAATTGTACATATGTCCTTTGACTTGCGGTGACACTATCTTGTATATAGGTGATTAGAGTTTGATACTCCTTATCCCTAGATCTTTCATGAGGTAGGGTCCGGGATGTGTTGGCTCTAGTTAGTTGTATATGGAGATAGGGGTTTAACAAAGAGAGGATTTATCACTCCGGATGAACGGAGAAAAGATTCTATGCTATCTCAAATTGTTCTTGATGGATGATAAAACCTGCGCAGGTGTATATGACTTACTTAGAAAGTTGTTTCTAGTGGAAGTCATATTTATCAAGAATAAGAACTGAGATGAGGTCATATGATTAAGACAAATAGTGTTTGACTTAACCGTGACACTAGTCGAGATCAGAATCTTAGATGAAAGGAATTTTGAGTGTACGGTAACTATGAACATTGGTTCAGAAAGAATGCATCGAAACATTCATATCTATTTGGGGGTCGTGATATGTTGCTAGACGTCAGTCACGATCTACGAGAATTAATAATTAATGGGATTTAATTATTTAATATAAGAAAGGCGTTTCTTATGACTCTCGTTGCCATATAATGTGAACCTAGTTAGTCACACACAATAGGATGTGCAACTGATTGAGTTTACGAGAGATCGATTTCATATAGATACTAGCATATCTCGGAAATTAATCTAAGATGAAAAACAAGTATAAATTAGGGACTAATTTGTAAGAGTTAGAAATTAGTAGGCACCTAATTGTATTTTATCCAAGTTAATGTGATGATGTCATGTGATGATGTCACGATGATGTCATGTGATGATGTCACGATGATGTCATGTGATGATGTCACGATGATGTCATGTGATGATGTCACGATGATGTCATATGAGGATGTCACGTGATGATGTCATGTATGTCTCTGTGTGTGACACCTAGCATCCGACGTGTCAGAAGGTGGCAACACCTATGCTTAATGTGTGACACCTAGCATGTGATGTTTCAAATGGTGGCAACACCTATGCTTGGTGTATGACACCTAGCATGTGAGATGTCGAATGGTGGCAACACCTTTGCTTGGTGTGTGACACCTAGCTTGTGAGGTGTGGCATTCTTAAGTAAAGCTCTACCCTATAAATAGTGGTTGCCTTTGCTCATTCTACACACACCACACTTAAGAGACCATATTTGAAGGAGTTCAAGTAGTCATCAATCACAGAAAAGTTTGGAGAAAGTTTTTCATACATCCCAGCAAAGACGTAATCGAGGCGAGAGTTTGAGTTTAGGGTTTCTCGGCAAGAGAAACTCTTGCAAATTACTTCAAGGCGAGGATTCAATCGGACGCATACTCGTGTGGATGAGCTTGAGGTCGCCGTACTATCGGGACTACAATAATCGTTGGAGAATCGACATAGGTATTCTTCTTACGGTTTCAAGATGCGTGCTTTAATTACTATATGATACGACGATCCATTTGTTATTGATATGATCAATTTATGGATCTGAATTGTTGGAATTCCAATTTTGAATTGAAATATACGATTCGGACCCTCACGTCCCGCTGCACCAACAATGGTATCAGAGCCACCGTATCAGCAAGTATTAAAGCTTTACGATTGAATGCATATATTAATAATCATGGACTTAGGAATTATTAATTGGCATGTAATTTATAATTCCGAGGGCTTAGGTCTTGTTTGCAAAAACAAGCAAACGGTATTGTGACATTAATTACATTTGATTAAATTATGTCTAGGAGATTGATACTTAAGTGGTCCGCTCGTGACCCTCCAATCTATCCTGGAAATTTTTCTAATGTGATTATTTAACACAATACGTGACTCGCTTGTGCATTATGTTGTCGTCAACAAAACATGCGGAACAAATAATAGTTTGCTCATTCTTTTTTGGCTAAAGAATGAGACCTAGGAAGTCCATAATCATACATGTGTGATTGCATGATTCATTTTAGCTTTAATATGTATGAGATGCATGCTAAAATGTGTTATGGGCTTAGTGAGACCGGAATAACTTAAAACCCTAAGAAATCTTCCTAAAAGTAAAAAGATTAAGTTTATATTGATTAATCATTAAATTGATTTACCAATGGCTCTCCATTGGAGCAATAAACTAACACGCTTTGAGTTATCATCTTGTCAGCTATGGATACATAGGGGTGAGATGATATCGTCAAGAGATGTTGTCGAGTTTACTGTTAAGCATGCGATGTTGCGGGTGTACTCGATATAATATACGGCGAGAAAGGCAATTAGGCGTACCTGAGTCGTATATTATTCAAATCGATACATCTTAGTTGATTCAATGGGTTAAGCTTAACTAATGTGGAAACCCAAGAATAGCATTAAGTACTTGAGGGTGAAAGCATTAGGAGCCGGAAATGATTGAACCTCATATGAGATATGATGAACAAGTAGTTGTTCACTTATATATCATTTTGATCCCAAGAATAGCATTAAGTACTTGAGGGAAAGATAAATGAGTATAAGAATTCAATCACCCGCTTGAATCTTTTTCCAACAAAGATTCACGTTTCCTATTTTGGAAGTGTAGGATTCGAAAAAGATAGTGGGAGGCCATTTTGATAAAGACCAAATCATTATGGTTTAAATATACAAAATAACAGGAATACTAATTAGAGTTCTTTGCTATCTAAGGGATAATAAGATTAAATAGAATTCTTTAAAGTGACATTCACGATAGTAATCCATTAGTGGTTTAAAATCATTTTTGTTTGATTAAGATATTTAGATGCCTCCAAGGCTATTGCGAAAAAGAAATGCACATCGGTTAACAAAGAAAAATGTTTTCATTTGTTAAGATGTAGGACAATATAAGTCATTGCCGGAAATATTTGGAATATTTGAAAGGCGGTTCGGTCAATAAAAGAAAGTGTTTCTTTTGTCAAACCGAAAGACATTGAAATGGAAATTGCATTAAGTATTGTGAATACTTAAAGGGAAATGACTGGAGGAACAACTCCATCAAGAACATGTGTCTATCTCATGTTCCAATGTCAATTGCTTAGATATAGTTGCCAATGGCACTAGTGCAAGTGGGAAATTGTTAGTAGTATGTGCCCTAGGGCCATTTGATCATGTATATTTGTAGAACTAATCCCAATGGCAAAGATATATATGTTCTAATTGAACTAAGTGTCTCATCAACTAAGTGTTCATTTATTACGTATTGTCCTTATCACATTATGATAGAATCTATTCTTAAGGTGTTAAGAATATGAGTTACAGATTTTATTATACATGAGGATCAGGATAAACATGTGGACACTCAAGATGTTGAGTGGGTCGAACAAGTGACGCTAGATGACTTATACATGGTATTTCATCAAAGTCAATTAAATGTCATCTAGTTCATAATTGTACATATGTCCTTTGACTTGCGGTGACACTATCTTGTATATAGGTGATTAGAGTTTGATACTCCTTATCCCTAGATCTTTCATGAGCTAGGGTCACGGGATGGGTTGGCTCTAGTTAGTTGTATATGGAGATAGGGGTTTAACCAAGAGAGGATTTATCACTCCGGATGAACGGAGAAAAGATTCTATGCTATCTCAAATTGTTCTTAATGGATGATAAAACCTGCGCGGGTGTATATGACTTACTTAGAAAGTTGTTTCTAGTGGAAGTCATATTTATCAAGAATAAGAACTCAGATGAGGTCATATGATTAAGACAAACATTGTTTGACTTAACCGTGACACTAGTCGAGATCGGAATCTTAGATGAAGGGAATTTCGAGAGTACGGTAATTATGAACATTGGTTCATAAAGAATGCATCGAAACATTCATATCTATATGGGGGTCGTGATGTGTTGCTAGACGTCACTCACGATCTACGAGAATTAATAAGTAATGGGATTTAATTATTTAATATAAGAAAGGCGTTTCTTATGACTCTCATTGACATATAGATGTGAACCTAGTTAGTCACACACAATAGGGTGTGCAACCGATTGAGTTTACGAGAGATCGATTTCATATAGATACTAGCATATCTCGAAAATTAATCTAAGATGAAAAACAAGTATAAATTAGGGACTAATTTGTAAGAGTTATAAATTAGTAGGCACCTATTTGTATTTTATCCAAGTTAATGTGATGATGTCATGTGATGATGTCACGATGATGTCATGTGATGATGTCACGATGATGTCATATTATGATGTCACGTGATGATGTCATGTATGTCTCTGTGTGTGACACCTAGCATCCGACGTGTCAGAAGGTGGAAACACCTATGCTTGATGTGTGACACCTAGCATGTGATGTGTCAGATGGTGGAAACACCTATGCTTGGTGTGTGACACCTAGCATGTGAGGTGTCGAATGGTGGCAACACCTTTGCTTGGTGTGTGACACCTAGCATATGAGGTGTTGCATTCTTAAGCAAAGCTCTACCCTATAAATAGAGGTTGCCTTTTCTCATTCTACACACACCACACTTAAGAGACCATATTTGAAGGAGTTCAAGTAGTCATCAATCTTGGAGAAAGTTTTTCATACATCCCAGCAAAGACATAATCGAGGCGAGAGTTTGAGCTTAGGGTTTCTCGGCAAGGGAAACTCTTGCAGATTACTTCAAGGAGAGGATTCAATCGGACGCATACTCGTGTGGACGAGCTTGAGGTCGCCGTACTATCGGGACTACAAGAATCGTTGGAGAATCGACATAGGTATTCTTCTTACAGTTTCTAGATGCGTGCTTTAATTACTAGATGATACGACGATCCATTTGTTATTGATATGATCAATTTCTGGATCCGATTTGTTGGAATTCCAATTTTGAATTGAAATATACGATTCGGACCCTCACGTCCCGTTCCACCAACATGTTGTTGGTGATGACATTACTAAAGCAGTTATGGAATTTTTCAATACTGGAAGAATGTTGAAGCAAGCAAATTCTACCAGTATTTCTCTCATTACTAAAGTGGATATCCTTGATTCCATAAGTGATTACAGGCCAATAGCATGATGCAATGTGCTGTACAAGGTCATTTCTAAGATCCTAGGTAGAAGATTGAGTTGTGTCTTGGACAGAATTATATCTAAAAGCCAATCTGCATTCATCCCTGGTAGAAGCATTGCAGATAATATATTACTGGCACATGAGCTAGTTAGAAACTATCACAGGCAAAAAGGTGAATCTTGTGCTATGAAGGTGGACCTCCAGAAGGCTTATGATACTGTAGAGTGGGATTTCATTGAGGAAGTTATGATGGGGTTGAACATTGACAATAAGTTTATCAACCTAGTCATGACCTGCATTAGAAGTGCTATGTTCTCAGTTCAAGTCAATGGTGAGAGTTGTGGATAATTTCAGAGTGCTAGAGGTCTGAGACAGGGGGACCCTATCTCTCCCCTTGTCTTTGTCCTTTGTATGGACTATTTGTCCATATGCCTTGACCTGAACACCATGGAAGGATCAGGTTTCAAGCATCACAAAAGCTGCAAGAAGATCAATATGTGTCACCTGGCTTTTGCAAATGACCTATTTCTGTTCAGTAATGGTGACCCCCAGTCAGTTTCCATTCTGAAGAATACCTTATCTGACTTCTCTCAAGTCTCAGGTTTGTGCCTTAACCGAAACAAAAGCTTTGTGTCTTTTAGTGGCCCAAATGGTGGAGCTAAAGATAGAATCCTTATGATCATGGGTTTTAAACAAGGTAGCCTTCCTGTAAAATATATTGGGCTTCCCCTTATGTCCACAAAGTTGTCTAAAAGTATGTGTAATGAGTTGATTGAGAGAAATGCAGATAGAATCTCTTCTTGGACCTCTAAGTGTCTTTCATATGCGGGTAGACTGCAGTTGATCAATTTTGTGCTATTAAGTATGCACGTTTATTAGTATTCTGTTTTTATGCTGCCTAAGGCAGTTATTAAAGTGGTTGAGGAGAAGTGCAGGAGATATCTTTGGCATGGGGATACTAATAAGAAAGGCAGTCCTGTGAAGTGGGACACTGTGTGCTCTAATAAGAAAGAAGGAGGGTTAGGCATTAAGGCAATTTTTATGTGGAATATAGCTGCTATTGCTAAGAATATTTAGAATGTTGTATCTTTCAAACCTTCCTTATGGGCAAACTGGGTCATAACTAACAAGCTCAGGTTGTCTAGTTTTTGGGGTATATCTAAACCTCTAGATAGTTCATGGAGTTGGAGGAACATGCTGAAAGTTAGGCCTTATATTGCTCACCTATTTGACTATAAGCTGGGGAATGGGGAGCTGTTTTTCTTCTGGGGTGACCCATGGATGAATGGGCAATCTGTGATGGAGAGGTTCCTTGGGATTGACATTAAGGAATCTGATATTAAAAAGGCTAACAAGATTTGCAATCTGTGGACAGATGGGAGATGGGAGATGGTCTTTACCTAACCCTATTGATGATATTACTAGTAATGCTTGGGATTTCATTAAAGAGAATTACAGATTCAGAAGTGATTGTGATAATACTGTGGTTTGCAAAGCCATAAATAATGGCAAATTCACTATCAGTAGTGTGTGGAGGAACCTGGTGCCTGAGAGTAGCAGAGTGCCTTGGAATAAGCTTGTTTGGGTTGGAAACATTCCAAGGTTTGCTTTCATTACTTGGATGGTTATTCATAACAGACTGAAGACTAAAGATAAATTGAAAAAGTGGAAAGTGATCAATGAAGACAATTGCAGTTTGTGTAATGTGCAAAATGAGAGCAGGAACCACTTGTTTTTTAGTGTCATTTCTCAAGAGATATTTGAAGGAGAATTTTGAATGATCTTGGTATTAGAAGAAGAGAGTTCTCCTATTTTTCTAGAAGAGCTGGGGGGAGATCTGTGGAAGCTAGAAAGAGACGAAATGCTTCCACTGCTGCTGTTTACTACATCTAGAAGGCCAGGAATGATATGGTTTTCAAGTCTAAGAGGACTATAGTTGAAGAATGCTATGAAAGCATTAAGGCTTGTATTTAAGTTTATGTTGCTCCTGTGTTGAGCTATCTGATGTTTTAATTGCTTTTGCTTGCTTGTATCAGCCTTGTGATGAAAACAGTTTTCTTGGTCTATAGCAGCTTGCTCGTTTTGGTGTTTTGCCAAAAAAAAAATATATATAATAACTATGAATTTAATTAGTTAAAGTATATATACATTTTTTAGTATTATGAATAATGATTCGCATGTATGATTGTAGGTATGTGTCCCGTTGGCGGTTGTTGATAGCCATTATTGTCAGGTCTCTTTTGCCCTTCAGTTGCGGTTCTGCTCTACAACAAGTAAATATCGATATTTATTTATTTTTATTTTTGTAATTGAAGTAGACTAGATAAACTTAAATAAAGAATAAAAAAAGATTTTATTCACACCGAATAAAATCTGACCTAGCCGTAGAAAACTCGTCCCGTGTCCTCAAGAGATTGAACGACACGGGATTGTACGTGTGTACAGTTCGTAAAACTGGTGTCTACGTAATTCGATCACGGAAAAAAATATATGTATAGATGCGGTAGAAAAATATTTGGTAGTTTTTCCGTCGTATGTTCTCCGGGTGGCTATCTAGTATATGCTGCGTAACGCTAGTTCCTAACGGGATATATATTTGGCGTTATTCAATATATATTTGATAAAGCACTTGGAGAACTGAGCCAGAAGGCTGCCAAATATTTTTCTCTGTATTTATGCATAAATCGTGATCGTATTAAGTAGACCCAGTTTTGCGAATGTGATAGGGCCCTAACTTTTAAAGCGGTCAATTACATTGACTTTGCTGTAACCGAGTATTAAACCCACCTAAATGTACATGCTACAGAAATGAATTCAGATTGCAGTTGGATATATAGTGGGAGACTGGTGAGAGGATTGTTGACTGAATGGTACATTAGTAACGTTAGGGAGTTTTTCAACTTTGCTGTGCAACACCCCGAGTGTATGAGCGGGGTTCAGATTAAATGCCCTTGCCCTAAACCCAAATGTCGGAACACTGCTTTTCGAACTGTTGACGAAGTGGAGTTTCATCTCTACACAGACGGGTTTATGAGTAATTACCACGTCTGGACTCACCATGGTGAGGAAAATAGGAGGGTCGAGGTGCCTATTAATGTTCTACAAGCGGACAACATGTGGGAGCATAGAAATAAAGACGAGGGTTGCAGTTCATTCCAGAGAATGGTTACTGATGCTGGTGGTCCCGAAGTATGGACAAAAGAGCCTCCGAATGCAGAAGCTCAGAAGTTTTATGATATGATGCGTGCGGCCGAAGAACCCATATGGCCTGGGAATGACAGGCACTCCGCTTTGTCTGCAGCCGTAAATTTTTTAGAATTCAAGTGCCGATTTCAAGCGTCTGACGGTCTGATGAATGAAATGAGTGAGTTTGTACATCAACTGTTACCTAAGGACGACAAGTTAGCAAAAAATTCGTACAACATTAAAAAGCTTGTTAGAGGGCTTGGACTTCCAGTTGAGGTGATTGACTGCTGTAATAATATGTGTATGTTATACTGGGGTGACGATACAGGTTTGACTGTGTGTAAAGTATACGGGCATGACAGGTGGAAACCAGCTACTACGGGTAATTCAAAAAGAAGAAAGACGAATGTGCCTTATAAAAAAATGCATTACATTCCTATAACTCTGAGGCTGCAGAGGGTGTACGCTTCTAGGGCAACAGCTAAACATATGATTTGGCACGCCAAGCACGAGATGGAGAATGGTATCATGAATCATCCGTCTGACTCGCCAGCTTGGAAACACTTCTCGGAGCTACAACAAGATTTTGCAGCCGAAGTTAGAAATATCAGATTGGGGTTGTGTACGGATGGGTTTCAACCATTTGGTGCATTTGGGCAACAATACTCGTCATGGCCGGTAATTGTGACTCTGTATAACTTGCCTCCTGGTATGGCCATGAAAGACGAGTTCATGTTTCTAACGGTTCTTGTTCCCGGACCCAATATTCCAAAAGCCAGTTTGGATATTTTCATGTACCCGCTAATAGCAGAACTGAACCATTTGTGGGAATTTGGGACGTTGACATACGATATTCATAGGCGGAAAAATTTTCAATTGAAAGCCGCTCTTATGTGGACGATTAATGATTTTCCGGCTTATTCAATGTTGCCTGTGTTAGTAGTATGTTCCCTAGGGCCATTTGATCATGTATATTTGTAGAACTAATCCCAATGGCAAAGATATATATGTTCTAATTGAACTAAGTGTCTCATCAACTAAGTGTTCATTTATTACGTATTGTCCTTATCACATTGTGATAGAATCTATTCTTAACGTGTTAAGAATATGAGTTGCAGATTCTATTATATAAGTGATCTAAATAACAGTTCACGATCTCATGGGGTCCTACGAATAAGGGCATCGTATTATCCCGGAAAGATTGTCACCTCTCTTTATTCTCTTGATTAGTAAGGAGTTACTAATTATAGTAAGTAGTGAGTCTCATACTACTTGATGGGAATCAGGATAAACATGTGAACACTCAAGATGTTGAGTGGGTCGAACAAGAGACGCTAGATGACTTATACATGGTATTTCATCAAAGTCAATTTAATGTCATCTAGTTCATAATTGCACATATGTCCTTTGACTTGCGGTGACACTATCTTGTATATAGGTGATTAGAGTTTGATACTCCTTATCCCTAGATCTTTCATGAGCTAGGGTCGCGGGATGTGTTGGCTCTAGTTAGTTGTATATGGAGATAGGGGTTTAACCAAGAGAGGATTTATCACTCCGGATGAACGGAGAAAAGATTCTATGCTATCTCAAATTGTTCTTTATGGATGATAAAACCTGCGCAGGTGTATATGACTTAGTTAGAAAGTTGTTTATAGTGGAAGTCATATTTATCAAGAATTAGAACTGAGATGAGGTCATATGATCAAGAAAAACAGTGTTTGACTTAAGCGTGACACTAGTCGAGATCGGAATCTTAGATGAAGGGAATTTTGTGTGTACGGTAATTATGAACATTGGTTCATATATAATGCATCGAAACATTCATATCTATATGGGGGTCGTGATATGTTGCTAGACGTCACTCACGATCTACGAGAATTAATAATTAATGGGATTTAATTATTTTATATAAGAAAGATGTTTCTTATGACTCTTGTTACCATATAGATGTAAACCTAGTTAGTCACAAACAATAGGGTGTGCAACCGATTGAGTTTACGAGAGATCGATTTCATATAGATACTAGCATATCTCGAAAATTAATCTAAGATGAAAAAACAAGTATAAGTTAGGGACTAATTTATAAGAGTTATAAATTAGTAGGCACCTAATTGTATTTTATCCAAGTTCATGTGATGATGTCACGATGATGTCACGATGATGTCATGTGATGATGTCACGATGATGTCATGTGATGATGTCACGATGATGTCATGTGATGATGTCACGATGATGTCATACGATGATGTCACGTGATGATGTCATGTATGTTTCTGTGTGTGACACCTAGCATCCGACGTGTTAGAAGGTGGCAACACCTATGCTTGATGTGTGACACCTAGCATGTGATGTGTCAGATGGTGGCAACACCTATGCTTAGTGTGTGACACCTAGCATGTGAGGTGTCGAATGGTGGAAACACCTTTGCTTGGTGTGTGACACCTAGCATGTGAGGTGTTGCATTCCTAAGCAAAGCTCTACCATATAAATAGAGGTTTCCTTTGCTCATTCTAAAAACACCACACTTAAGAGAGCATATTTGAAGGAGTTCAAGTAGTCATCAATCACAGAAAAGCTTGGAGAAAGTTTTTCATACATCCCAGCAAAGACGTAATCGAGGCGAGAGTTTGAGCTTGGGGTTGCTCGGCAAGAGGAACTCTTGCAGATTACTTCAAGGCGAGGATTCAATCGGACGCATACTCGTGTGGACGAGCTTGAGGTCGCCGTACTATCGGGACTACAAGAATCGTTGGAGAATCGACATAGGTATTCTTCTTACGGTTTCTAGATGTGTGCTTTAATTACTAGATGATACGACGATCCATTTGTTATTGATATGATCAATTTCTGGATCCGAATTGTTGGAATTCCAATTTTGATTTGAAATATACGATTCGGACCCTCACGCCCCGCTGCACCAACAGTGGTATCGGAGCCACCGTATCGTCAAGTATAAAAGCTTTACGATTGAATGCATGTATTAATCATGGACTTAGGAATTATTAATTGGCATGTAATTTATAATTTCGAGGGCTTAGGTCTTGTTTGCAAAAACGAGGAAACGCTATTGTGACATTAATTACATTTGATTAAATTCTGTCTAGGAGATTGGTACTTAAGTGGTCCACTCGTGACCCTCCAATCTATCATGGGAATTTTTCTAATGTGATTATTTAAGACAATATGTGACTTGCTTGTACATTATATTGTTATCAACAAAACGTACGAACAAGTAATTGTTTGCTCATTCTTTTGTGGCTAAAGAATGAGACCTTGCTAACATCAATTTATACTATTCTCGTAAAAGTAAAACCGTGGAAAAATTCTCCATATTCAAATACATATAAACGTTTAAAGACATAAAAATTTAAATCGTATCTAATTTAATTTTTTTTGGACAAAAACACAATTGAAGAAATCGCTCAAGTAAAAAACTTATTATGCCTTTAAATCAATTTTGACAAAATTTCTCCCTGTCATCAGAAAGGTAAAATTAGCAATGTGAAATCTCTTGTTTATAAAAATACATTTATATCAATATACCAAAATACTTGGACATTTTCAAAACTGAAAAGATGAATTCTCGTTTAAAACAAAAATATAGTGTAAGCAAACACATGGAGCATAACCAACATTCTTAATCCACAAAATCCTTAAATCTTAATTCTGAAATTATCGCAAGCACTTTCTAATCTGAATCTAACCATACATCGCACTTGACAGAACTATATCTCAAGTGCAACCTCAAATTCAATTTCACTTTCTATGAAACACACGATTCTGGCAAAACAGACTAATCCACTACAACATAATCGTCCAAAATTTACCACCATCATCACAGAGTATTTGTCTAGCTACCTTTTGGTAACTGTTTCAAATCATTTTAAACTCGACAACTTTATAAATACATTTATCACAATGTGACTCGCGAGCTCGTTTCAGAACATCTTTCTCAAAACACTTTATCGACAAAATCCATTTTACATAATTGTGCGCCAGGATGATGACATCTCTCATACCCAAAGAGTTGCATCCAACCCTAATCGTTTCTATGCACGTGATGAATGTACAATTATGCATGTATCAATTTTTTGTTTATCTTTTATTTAGTGAACATACTAAGTGCTCAATGCAATCATATTCGTAACATTCAAAATGTATGTTAATGATATGTCCGGACACAATTACGTTTTTAAAATATTTCAAAAAAAATTTAATAACCGACCTTTGAAACCAAATTCTCGATAAAATATTTGCTAGACGTTACACTCTGTGAGATGTGCACTCGATAACCCCAAAACACTTTTCAATCCCCATACTTGCAATCTATTATCATTCAATGTTATATAACAACTTAACCTGATAACTTCGCTAAAACTTTATCACATGAAGTATCTAACTAACCTCAACCCAAACTGAAACTTATTCCTAAAGAAATAACACACCAATACGATCCTACAAAACTTAGCACCAGCTCCCGCATCGCATCATCAGACTTGATGGAAACACCAGTGTATTAATATACCGATCTATCTTCTCGGTTCAGGGTTTCCAGTATCCGTTCTAGGATAATCATAAGTGATCAGCCAATCCAAGGGAATATTTCCCTCATCTTCCTCGATATCGAAACCCAAAGATTTTGATCCACGTAGCATACATCAAAGTAAGACAACCTTGACCACGTGAGTAAATCATCTCACATTGCTACTCCACGCGAAGAAACAAACAAGTACAATCAACTTAGTCCAACAGACAAGCGAGTTATACAACGAATTTTGTAACCAACGGATTACGAATTCTATGAACCACAATTCACTGAAGCTTGCCTTTGAACACAATAAACCCAAACATACTTAAATGACAAATCAGGACATGCCACATTATAAAAAAAAATCATTACAAAAGCACCATGTAATTATATCATCATTTAATAGTACGCTTCAAAATGAATTTTGAAATTTAAAGTCAAATACAAAAACTTCCAATTTTTTGTTGAGCCCCACGGTTAAAACATAGTCACAATTTGGAAAAGTCTCTTTTTATTAATCAGTTTCTCTAAGATGGTACCCACGTATCTCAAATCATAAAATCATCGAGCTAGCCGAGTCAATGCAACTACCAAGCTCAACTCCTAAATTTTGGGCGACCCAAGTCGAACCCAAAACAACCGTTTATAAAATGTATTCAAAATATTTATAAATCCAAAAACTATTTTAATAAAATTTCCACCCATTCAAATTTTGGAGCTCAACTTAACCCAATCGCTAAACAATAATTTTTTTTAAAAAAAATTCAAGTGAGAAATCATAAATCTCAAACAACCACTTTGTAAATCCCAAAAATTCAAAATAGAATAAATATCCTCTTTATTAGCAACTTAACCAAAAATCAAACTTTTAAAGAATTAAACTCAAACTTCTCTTTTGATTCTGTGTCAAAACACAAATTAAAACAAAATCACTTTTCTTAATGAAAACTCTTAAAGCAACATGTGGTCAAACCATATAAGACCACAAAACACGTTTTAAAGTTTAACCTAAAATTTCTTTACTAGAAAATAAGGTTAACGTCTAAATGTATTCTCATAGGTGGCAACATATATAGCACCGAACAATTACGGTCAAAGGCAAAGTGTACCACCGTATAATCCATCGTTATTTAAAATCATTATTGGCATAAAGCTAAAGTTTTCAAACAACATCACACCCAAGTATGAACTTAGAAAACATCATCAACAAAAGATTTCCCGAGAAATCAAAAGCAATTATAATCACCTAAGTGAAATAACCTCAACATGATAAAACACAGCAAGTAACATCCAAGTGAAATTAATTGTTAATCATAGCATCAACACCAAATAAAGACTGACAGACATCACCTATAGCATGTAGGCTGAGTGTTTGAAAACAAAAGATGACATTTTAAAAGACAAGACACAGATCCTAATTCTGTAGTAGTTCCTATGACACGACATCAACTTATCATGCCAAAACACATAACACATAACATGTATACGACCTTGGTTTGAAACCAAAGCTCTGATACAAAGTTTGTCATGACCCAACTCATGGATCGCGACCGGCGCTAGGGTATGGGTATGGTTGTACCAAATCCCGTAGCTAGCCTTACGGATAACCAACAAATACATAAACCTGCAAGAAAACCAATGCTCGGGGACAACCGAGACTTCAGCCTAGTTCTAGCAGTTCATAATATACAACATTTACTATAATGTGCTCAGCCAACTCTAAGTCTTAAACATGGCAGAAATTCATATTAGCCCAAGTTAATAAAACAATGCCAAAATAGCAATAATCCATTGAATAAGTTTATAACAAGTATTAGACATATAAGACTTCTAATTTATACTGCGGTTTAAGAATGAAATCAGTTTAATAACTTTATTAAATAAAGTAAAACCTCCGAGGAAATAAAGAATCGGAGAGCAGCTGACTCGCTCAAATCATAACCCTGGAAAAATTGGAAAAACAACAGGGTCAGATATACTGAGATGAGTTCATACCACTATTTACATTTATAAAGTGGAAAACCTTTAAAAATCTTTTAAATCATTTAATATGAACATCATGTATCGTAGTTGGAACCAGAATCCACAATACCATATATATCCATAATCTAATAGGCCTGGTCCCGAGAGCTGAGCTACATCGAGTTACCACCGACCATTCTTAATCCATAACAAGAGTTCCGAGAGCTTAGCTACACCGAGTTACTCTACTGGTCCCGAGAGCTATGCTCACACCGAGTTACCACCACATATCACATACCTTATCTAGATCAAAACCGGTGCACACGCAGTACTAATGATGCCCATTAGGTAGCACGTTCCAACTAGAAGCCATAATGATAAAACAGTTCGAAATATACGTACAGTATATATTTATATATTAGAATAATAACAATTTACTTAATAAAGCGGTAAATAGTAAGTACAAACTCACTGCTCGCTAATCCACGTGATAACCTGACAAGCAATTAATCCTGGTTCGTCTCCAAAGCACGAACAGTCGACGAGTCTAGACAATATAAATAATTATTAAATTGAACCCTAATTCTAGAGAGTACTAGACGCCACATTGGACCAGTACAAATGATAAATTAAAGCATAGCCACACAGAGTAAACACGATTCTCAAATAATTTATAATGCCAAAAACTAATACAAGTCTATTGAGTTCTCGTTTTAAAATCCGATTGTGAAAATATCATTTGAATAATAAATTAAATCAATTTCCAAATAGTGGGTTAGCCGAGTTACTGTAACTACCAAACTACCTCACATGTCGGGCGACCCAAGTCTAACACGACCCAAATATTTTATCAAAATTATAAACCATAGTTTATATTTCCAAAAATATATTTATTGATAAAATAATAATTAAATATTAAAACGGAACTCAATAGCTTAAAAAACAAGTAACTAATAGTTACCGACAAATTACTTAACTAAAATAAATTAAGAAAAAAAATTAAAAGCTAAAACGTAAATTAGCCAAATTGGCACGTCAAGCTAAAGTTTAGATTAAACAATAATTACCCAAGTAATTATATGAATTTAGGCTATAAAAATAATTATCGTTTTTTAATATAATTATTAATACCAAATCAATTATAATTAAATAACATTATTTTTCAAATTTAATATAATGTAATCAATTAGCAATTGAGTCGTCAAACGATATACGGAACTTTAGTTTCAAATCGGAATTTTAATAACTTCCATAAATTATATTTATTATGTTTAAACACCATAGCTTATCGTTTGAAATATTCAAATAGAAACAAATGATATGAACATTTGAAATTTCACTTACCGTAAGGTATCTTTTCGGAAATATTTAAATTAGAAACAAGCAAGGTTTTAGTATTTAAAATGGGAAAATAAAAATCTACGTTATGCATTTGTCTGTAGAGAGTGAATGACCTAAAGAATTCCTTTTGTTTTAATTATCATATTTTGTAATTTAAGAAAATAATTTTTTGCTTTGATATTTTATATGTCTTATATGAATTCATAGTCCTTATATGAATTCATAACTACTATATATTGGCAAGAGTTTTGAATTGTGCAATGACCTGTTCATTATGGATGGTCATGCTCTTATTACGTGCATTGGAATATAAAAACAAGAACAATACACAGTGAAGGGTCGAACAAGACAAGAATTTCATGATTAAAATTAACTCAATTATCAACAATCACTATCATTCATAGCCTTAGAAACACATAAATAGAATTAAGAAAAAGAACCATCAGCAGTAACCACAAGAACACACACAGTCAAGAATCTCAACAAAACGGTGAATCGTACGGCGTCTAAAACTAGAAAGATTGAACGTACCGGATTGAGATTCAATGCCTAAGGATCGAATAGGATCATTAGAACAGAAGCAATGGAGAAACCCACTTCAGACCGATGCTAAGAACGATAGAGATACGAGTTATAATACGGCAAAGCGATATCGAATGAATAATGAAGGAAAATATGTGAATAACTTGCCGAATCCAAAAGTTAATGATAAGAGATGATGGTAGAATGTTACAGAGTGCTTCAGGGCGAGGGAGTCGGCTAGGGTTGATAGAAAACAATAGAATATGAAAAATAGGGTTTAAAAAACAAAACACGTTTATTTAAATAGCCAAAATCCTGTAAAAGAACAGTGCACATTCATGCACTTGAGTGCACGATCGTGCACTCCAATGCTCCTCCAACAAGCCTCAAATTTTGATCCAACGGTCAATTTATGTCGTGCACAGCATATCCAAAAATGAGTCCGATCCAACGGTTCAATTGGGAGATATGAATGGTTTATCAAAATATGTCAGATTTAGACGGCACACGAACACAACATCGATTATAATCTGAATACAAATGAAATCACTATTGAAAACTCACACGACACATGCGACACATACAAGATACAAATCCAACCCCAATTAAAATTTCACACTTGCTAAGTCAACCATTAATAATCCGAAACTAAGTTGGAAACACAACAAAACCATGACAGAAATATATGGGATATTACAGCAAATGTTTGGCTTAAATCGCTAAAAAGGTGAAACGTTTGGATTTGTTTCGTAACGTTTTAAAAGTTTGGATTGGTTTCGTTACTTTTTAAATGTTTGGTTTGCTTTCGTAACATTTGTAATATGTTTTGCTTAAATCGCTAAAAAGGCGAAATGTTTGGTTTTGTTTTCGTAATTTCTGTAAACGTTTAGATTGGTTTTGTTACGTTTTAAATGTTTGGCTTAAATCGCTAAAAAGGGGAAACGTTTGGATTGGTGTCGTAAAATTTTAAACGTTTGGTTTCAATTGCTAAAAAGGTGAAACGTTTGGATTTCTTTCGTAACGTTGTAAACGTTTGGCTTAAATCTCTAAAAAGTTTAAACGTTTGGTTTTATTTCGTAACATTTTAAACGTTTGGCTTAAATTTCTAAAAAGGGGAAACGTTTGGTTTTTTTCGTAACGTTTGTAAACGTTTGGCTTAAATCGCTAAAAAGGTGACACGTTTGGATTTGATTCGTAATGTTTTAAATGTTTGGCTTAAATCGCTAAAAAGGTGAAACGTTTGGTTTTCTTTCAAACGTTTGTAAACGTTTGATTAAATCGCTAAAAAGGTGAAACGTTTGGATTTGTTTCATAACATTTAGATTGGTTTCGTAACTTTTGAAACCTTTGGCTTATATCGCTAAGAAGGTGAAACGTTTGGATTTGTTTCATAACGTGTATAAATGTTTGGATCGGTTTCTTAACGTTTTCGTAATGATTTGAACGTTAGGATTTGATATATAACGTTTAAAACGTTTGGCTTAAATCGCTAAAAAGGTAAAAAGTTTGGATTTGTTTCGTTACGTTTGTAAACGTTTTGTAGCGTTTTAAAATTTTAGTGATTAAAATGTTTGGATTGGTTTTGTAACGTTTGGCTTAAATCGCTGATAAGGTGACCGTTTGGATTTATTTTCTAGCGTTTGTAAACGTTTGGCTTAAATCGCTAAAAAGGTGAAACATTTGGATTTGTTTCGTAACATTTTAAAAGTTTGGCTTAAATCGATAAAAAAATGTGAAACGTTTGGATTTGTTTTGTAACGTTTTAATCGTTTGGATTTCTTTCGTAATGTTTTAAATGCCAAACGTTTGTTTAAATGTTTGGACTGGTTTTGTAACATTTGTAAACGTTTGGCTTAAATCGCTAAAAAGGCGAAACGCTTGGTTTTGTTTCGTAACGTTTTTATACGTTTGGCTTAAATCGTTAAAAAGGGGAAACGTTTGGATTTGTTTCGTAACGTTTTAAACGTTTGAGTTTGGATTTGTTTCCTAACGTTTTAAACGTTTGGATTGGTTTCATAATGTTTGTAAACGTCATTTTGCTTAAATCGCTAAAAAGGTGAAATGTTTGGATTTGTTTTGTAACATTTTAAATTTTTGGATTAGTTTCATAACGTTTTTAACGTTTGGCTTAAATCGCTAAAAAGGTGAAAAGTTTTATTTTTTTTTTCGTAACGTTTTAAACGTTTGGATTGGTTTTGTAACGTTATAAACGTTTGGCTTAAATCGGGTTTTGTTTCGTAACATTTTAAACGTTTGGATTTGTTTCGTAACGTTTAAAACGTTTGGATTGGTTTCATAATGTTTGTAAACGTCATTTGGCTTAAATCGCTAAAAAGGTGAAATGTTTGGATTAGTTTAATAACATTTTAAACGTTTGAATTAGTTTCGTAACGTTTTAAACGTTTGGCTTAAATCTCTAAAAAGGGGAAACGTTTGATTTTTTTTGTAACGTTTTAAACGTTTGGATTGGTTTTGTAACGTTCTAAGCGTTTGGCTTAAATCGGGTTTTGTTTCATAACAGTTTAAGCGTTTGGATTGGTTTCGTTTGTTTTTGTTTCGTAACGTTTTTAGCGATTGAAACCTTTGGATTTGTTTCACCTTTTTTGCGATTTAAACCAAACGTTTACAAACGTTACTAAACAAAATGTTTCCGCTTTTTATCAATTTAAGCCAAACGTTTACCAACGTTACGAAACAAGTTTCACCTTTTTAGCGATTTAAGCCAAACATTTACAAACATTACGAAACAAATCCAAGCGTTTAAAATGTTACAAACAAAACCAAACATTTACAAACGTTACGAAACAAATTCAAACAATTTAGCCAATTGTTTACAAACGTTAAAAAACAAATCCAAGCGATTTAAGCCAAACGTTTACAAACGTTACGAAACAAATCCATGCAAACGTTACAAAACAAATCCAAACATTTCACCTTTTATACGATTTAATCCAAACGTTTAAAATGTTATGAAACCAATCCAAACGCTTAAAACTTTATGAAACAAATCAACCTTTACAAATGTTTGGATTTGTTTTGTAACGTTTGTAAACGTTTGGCTTAAATAGCTAAAAAGGGGAAACATTTATATTGGTTTCGTAACGTTTTAAATGTTTGGCTTCAATCGGTAAAAAGGTGAAACATTTGGATTTGTTTTGTAATGTTTTAAACTATTGAATTTGTTTCGTAACGTTTGTAAACGTTTAGCTTAAATCTCTAAAAAGGTGAAACGTTTGGTTTTATTTCATAACGTTTTAAACGTTTGTATTTGTTTCGTAACATTTTAACGTTTGGCTTAAATCGCTAAAAATGTGAATGTTTGGATTTGTTTCGTAACATTTTAAACGTTTGGCTTAAATCTCTAAAAAGGTGAATAAGCGAAACAAATCCAAACGTTACGAAACAAATCCAAACGTTTCACCTTTTTAGCGATTGAAGCTAAACGTTTACAAACATTACGAAACAAATCCAAACGTTTCACCTTTTTACCTATTTAAATCGCAAACGTTTGAATTTGTTTCACCTTTTTAGAATCAAATCCAAACTTTTAAAACGTAACGAAAAAATCAAAATGTTTTCCCTTTTCAACTACTTAAGCCAAACGTTTACAAACGTTAAAAAAAATCCAAGCGATTTAAGCCAAATGTTTACAAACGTTAAGAAACAAATCCAAATGTTTCCCCTTTTTTACGATTTAAGCCAAACGTTTAAAACGTTACAAAACCAATCCAAACGTTTAAAACATTATAAAACAAATCCACGTTTGTAAACGTTTGGCTTAAATTGGTAAAAATGTGAAACATTTGGATTTGTTTCGTAACGTTTGTAAACGTTTGAATTTGTTTCGTAACGTTTGTAAACGTTTGGCTTAAATCGCTAAAAAGGTGAAATGTTTGGTTTTTTTTTTGTAACATTTTAAACATTTAGATTGGTTTTGTAACGTTTTAAACGTTTAGCATAAATCGGATTTTGTTTCGTAACGTTTTAAACGTTTAGCATAAATCGGATTTGTTTTGTAACGTTTTTAGTGATTGAAACGTTTGGATTTGTTTCACCTTTTTAGCGATTTAAGCCAAACGCTACGAAACAAAACGTTTCCCCTTTTTATCAATTTAAGCCAAACGCTTACAAACGTTACGAAACAAGTTTCACCTTTTTATCGATTTAAGCCAAACGTTTACAAACGCTACGAAAGAAATCCAAACGTTTAAAACATTACGAACAAAACCAAACGTTTACAAACGTTACGAAACAAATCCAAACGATTTAAGCCAATTGTTTACAAACGTTAAAAAAAATCCAAGTGATTTAACCCAAAAGTTTGCAAACGTTACTAAACAAATCCATACAAACGTTATGAAACAAATCCAAACGTTTCACCTTTTTTACGATTTAAGCCAAACATTTAAAACGTTACGAAACCAATCCAAATGTTTAAAACGTTACGAAACAAATCTACATTTGTAAACGTTTGGCTTAAGTTGCTAAAAATGAGAAACGTCTGGATTTGTTTCGTAACGTTTTCAAATGTTTGAATTTGTTTCGTAACGTTTGTAAACGTTTAGCTTAAATCGCTAAAAAGGTGAAATCCAAACGTTTCACCTTTTTAGTGATTTAAGCCAAACGTTTATAAACGTTACGAAAAAAATCTAAAAGTTTCACATTTTTAGGAATTTAAACCAAACGTTTAAGAACGTTACGAAACAAATCCAAACGTTTCACCTTTTTAGAGATTTAAGATAAACATTTACAAACGTCACGAAAATATTCCAAACGTTTCACCTTTTTAGCGATTTAAGCCAAACGTTTACAAACGTTGTGAAACAAATCCAAACGTTTCACCTTTTCAGCGATTGTCGCCAAACGTTTAAAACATTACGAAACCAATCCAAACATTTAAAACATTATGAAACAAAACTAAAAGTTTCACCTTTTCAGCGATTTAAGCCAAACGTTTACAAATGTTACGAAACAAATCCAAATGTTTAAAACGTTACGAAACAAATCCAAACGTTTCACATTTTTAGTTATTTAAGCCAAACATTTAAAACGTTAGGAACCTAATCTAAACGTTTGGCTTAAATTGCTAAAAAGGTGAAATATTAGGATTTGTTCCGTAATGTTTGTAAACGTTTGGCTTAAATCTCTAAAAAGGTGAAACATTTGGATTTTTGGCTTAAATTACTAAAAAGGGGAAACGTTTGGCTTAAATCGCTAAAAATGTGAAACGTTTGGAGTAGGTTGGTAACGTTTTAAATATTTGGCTTAAATCGCTAAAAAGAGAAAATGTTTAAAACGTTACGAAACAAATTCCAAAATTTAAAACGGTACGAAACAAATCCAAACGTTACGGAAAAAACTAAATGTTTCACCTTTTAAGCGATTTAAGCCAAACGTTTACAAACGTTACGAAACAAAAACAAACGTTTAAAACGTTATGAAACAAATCCAAACGTTTTCCCTTTTTAGCGATTTAAGCCAAACGTTTAAAATATTACGAAACCAATCCAAATGTGTAAAACGTTACGAAACAAATACAAACGTTTCACCTTTTTAGCGACTTAAGCCAAACGTTTACGAATGTTACAAAACAAATCCAAACGTTTAAAATGTTACGAAACAAATCCAAATGTTTCCCCTTTTTAGCGATTTAAGCCAAACATTTACAAACATTAAGAAACAAATCCAAACCTTTCACATTTTTAGCAATTTAAGCCAAACGTTTACAAACACTATGAAACAAATCTAAAGGTTTCAAAATTTTAGCGATTGAAGCTAAACGTTTACAAACGTTACAAAACAAATCCAAACGTTTCACTTTATTAGCGATTAAAGCCAAACGTTTATAAATATTACGAAACAAATCTTAACGTTTCCCCTTTTTAGCGATTGAAGCCAAATGTTTGCAAATGTTACGAAACAAAACCAAATGTTTCACCTTTTTAGCAATTTAAGCTAAACTTTTACAAACGTTACGAAAAAAATCCAAACCTTTCCCCTTTTTAGCGATTTAAGCCAAGAGTTTAAAACTTCACAAAACAAATCTAAACGTTTAAAACCTTACGAAACAAATCCAAACGTTTCACCTTTTTAGCGATTTAAGCCAAACGTTTACAAACGTTACGAAACCAATCCAAACGTTTAAAACGTTACGAAACAAACGTTTGCATTTATTTCGTAACGTTTTTGTTTCGTAACGTTCTAAACGTTTGGAAACAAATCCAAACGTGTCACCTTTTTAGAGATTTAAGCCAAACGTTACGAAACCAAAAAGGTTACGAAACAAATCCAAACGTTTCACCTTTGAGCGATTTAAGCCAAACATTTACAAACGTACGAAACAAATCCAAACGTTTCCCCTTTTAAGCTATTTAAGACAAACGTTTAAAATATTACAAAACAAATCCAAACATTTACAAACGGTACGAAACAAATCCAAACGTTTCACCTTTTTAGCGATTTAATCCAAACGTTTACAAACGTTACCAAACCAATCAAAATGTTTCACCTTTTATGTGATTTAAGCTAAAAGTTTAAAACGTTACAAAACCAATCCAAACGTTTACAAACTTACGAAAAAAAATCCAAATGTTTCACCTTTTTAGCGATTTAAGCCAAATGATTACAAACGGCAGGAAACAAATCCAAACTTTTCACATTTTTAGCGATTTAAGCCAAATGTTTACAAAGATTACGAAGCAAATCCAAACGTTTCACCTTTTTAGAAATTTAAGCCAAACGTTTACAAACGTTACGAAACAAATCCAAACGTTTCCCCTTTTTAGCGATTTAAGCCAAATGTTTTCAAATGTTACGAAACCAAGCCAAATGTTTGGATTGGTTGCGTAACAGTTTAAACGTTTGGCTTAAATCGCTAAAAAGGTGAAACGTTTGGATTTGTTTCGTAACGTTGTAAACGTTTGGCTTAAATGTTTGGTTTTGTTTCGCAACGTTTGTAAACGTTTGGCTTAAATCGATAAAAAGGGGAAACGTTTGGTTTTGTTTTGTAACATTTGTAAACATTTGGCTTAAATCGCTAAAAAGGTGAAACGTTTAAAACGTTACAAAACCAATCCACACATTTCACCTTTTTAGCGATTTAAGACAAACGTTAAGAAACAAATCCAAATGTTTCACCTTTTTAGCGATTGAAGTCAAACGTTTACAAACGTTACGAAACAAATCCAAACGTTTCACCTTTTTAGCAATTTAAGCCAAACATTTTCAAACGTTACGAAACAAATCCAAACGTTTACGTAACGTTTTAAACGTTTGGATTTGTTTCCTAACGTTTTAAACGTTTGGCTTAAATTGCTAAAAAGGTGAAACGTTTGGTGTTGTTTTATAACGTTTGTAAACATCTGGCTTAAATCCATAAAAAGGTGAATTGTTTGGATTTGTTTCGCAATATTTTAACCGTCTGGATTTGTTTCGTGATGTTTTAAACGTTTGGATTGGTTTCGAAATATTTGTAAACGTTCGGATTATATCGCTAAAAATGTGAAACGTTTGGATTTGATTTATAACGTTTTAAGCGTTTTGATTTGGTTTCGTAATATTTTAAACTTTTGGCTTAAATAGCTAAAAAAGTGAAACGTTTGGATCTATTTCGTAACATTTTAAATGTTTGGCTTAGATTGCTAAAAAGGTGAAACGTTTGGATTTGTTTCATAGCGGTTTTAAATGTTTGGCGTAAATCACAAAAAAGGTGAAACGTTGGCTTTGTTTTAAAATGTTTGTAAACGTTTGGCCTAAATTTCTAAAAAGGTGAAATGTTTGGTTTTGTTTCGTAATGTTTGTACACGTTTGGCTTAAATTGCTAAAAAGGTGAAACGTTTGGTTTTGTTTCGTAACGTTTGTGAACGTTTGACTTTAATCGCTAAAAATGTGAAACGTTAGGATTTTTTTGTAAAGTTTGTAAACGTCTGGCTTAAATCGCTAAAAAGGTGAAACGTTTGGATTTGTTTCGTAACGTTTTAAACGTTTGGATTTTTTTTTGTTATGTTTGGCTTAAATCGCTAAAAAGGTAAAACGTTTGGATTGGTTTCGTAAAGTTCGTAAATTTTTGGCTTAAATCTCTAAAAAGGTGAAACGTTTGAATTTGTTTCGTAACGTTATAAAAGTTTGGATTGGTCTTTGTGACGTTTGTAAACATTTGGCTTGAACTGCTAAAAAGGTGAAATGTTTGGTTTTGTTTCTTAATGTTTGTAAACGTTTGGCTTAAATCGCTAAAAATGTGAAACATTTGGATTTGTTCATAACATTAAAAACGTTTGGCTTAAATCACTAAAAAGGTGAAACGTTTGGATTTGTTTCGAAACGTTTGTAAATGTTTGGCTTAAATTGCTAAAAAGGTGAAACGCTTGTTATTGTTTCGCAACGTTTGTGAACGTTTGTCTTAAATCGCTAAAAATGTTAAATGTTGGCTTTGTTTCATAATGTAAACGTTTGGCTTAAATCGCTAAAAAGGTGAAACGTTTGGATTTGTTTCGTAATGTTTACAAACGTTTGGATTGGTTTCGTAACTTTTTTAACTTTTGGCTTAAATCGCTAAAAATGTGAAACGTTTGGATTTGTTTCGTAACGTTTGTATATGTTTGGCTTAAATTGTTAAAAAAGTGAAAAGTTTGGATTAGTTTCGTAACGTTTTTAACGTTTGGATTGGTTTCGTAACGTAATTCAGTGGCGAATCACAGTAAGCTTGACATTTTATCGTTTGGATGGATGAATTTAAAGTTATATTGAGTTAAAGTTTTAGGCCACGAAATGATACTATCATTTTAACGATAATAGGATTGAATTATAGCGTTTTGAGCCTGGATTATGCGTTATGCACGTGTTAGGAGCGTTTTTATATTGGAAGCACGTTGAGAATTGCGCCAGGGAGAATTTATGGGGCTGTGCGCGCGCATAGTCCAAGAACTGCGCGGGCGCACAGTCCAGGAACTGCGCGGGCACACAGTCCTCTGTGCAGCCGCACTTACAGACGTGCGCACGCACAGTAAATCCGCTGATCGACCCGTTTTGAGAAAATTTGTCGTACATGCATATCGAGATTTGAAATCGATTAGTATTCAATTAATTATCGATTAACTTGAGACGTTAACCTAATGAGGTTAAACGAGAATTGATTTAGAAGTGATATTCGATCCGTAAACGAGTTAGATACCGTTTATCGGAGTATATGCTTGAGAAGCACGACGGTTAATAAGAGTAGTGAGTCATGTTTTGAGTCTAGAATCAATCTTAGAGTAGGATTCTGATTTGAATCGTTCATTTAATATCGTTTTAGATCTGGCAAGGCAAGAAGCAACTGGATCGGGAGCTCGAGAAGTTTGATGTTTCCGAGCACTGACGTATTTTGGATAAACGTTTTTTGTGAGTTCGTTTGTTTACTTTTCAAGTATTTAAAAAGTATATCGTTTTTACATCGCAAATGCTTTATATCATTTCATTACATGGCATTTGTTTATATCGTGAATGTTTATATGGAATTGCATTCATACTTGAATTTGAAACCAGTATAGATCCGATGAAACATACCTTCCTATTGGGCGGCAATAGGACTGTGTGATCACCTGTTTTGATTTGAGAAGTTATGAAAAGGGCCCATCTTATCGAATATCGAACATCGAATATCGTATCATATCGAAGTTGAAATATATATCGAATTGGATACGAGGTTTAACTCGGTTGAACCATCTCAGGACCCGTATCTAGTGGATTTAACTCGGTTGAACTATCTCGGGACCCAACTCTTGGGATAAAGTGACAGTAGAGGTTGAATTTGGGTGAATTATCTCGGGACCCTACCAATTGGATCGGTCGATTTGATTATTATCGTTATTATCGTATATCGATAGATATTTGGAGAATAGGAATTCATCCGGATCAATTACTTGGCCGCATTTGATCGAATCGTTTACATTATCGATTTTATTTTTATTGAAATGCTTATTAGTAATTATGCAAACTCACTCAGTAAATTCCCATATACTGACCCCTCGTAGCTTTCCCTTTCAGGTGAAATACGTTTTTGAAGCAACGGACTTCTATCCTACTTCCAGAAGTATGTATTTTTGAAACTATATGAAGAAACAGTACTTTACTCTTAGAGCTGCAGTAGATATATGTTTTGTATCATATGGTTTTCTGTAGATATAAGTTTAATGTTTTAAAGTTATGAATGTTTTACGCTTGCTGCATTATTTAATGTTTGTGATTGCCAAAGGATATGTATACCTGGCCTGTTTTGTTGCATGACACGTGTATGAGTATGTCATGCATGATGTTTGATGTTTGCAAGAAATTGATGTACGTTTTTAGGCTTGCTACGGGTTTTGGAGCAACCACTCCCATTCCCTAGCGCCGGTCTCTGCCCATGAGATTGGGTCGTGACAGTTCATAAAGAAAAGAGTTTTCATTTGTTAAGATGTAGGACAGTATAAGTCATTGCCGGAAATATTTATAATATTTGAAAGGCGGTTCGGTCAATAAAAGAAAGTGTTTCTTTTGTCTAACCAAAAGACATTGAAATGGAAATTGCATTAATTATTGTGAATACTTAAAGGGCAATGATGAGAGGAACGACAATTCTATCAAGAATGTGTCTATCTCATGTTCCAATGTCAATTACTCATTCAAAAGCTTGGGTATTGAATACCGATGCTAATTCTCACATTTGTTTATCTTTTACGGATTTAGTAAAAGTGAGAAAGATAGAAAAAATATGAAGTAATCTTAAAGCTTGGGAATGATGCAAGCGTTGCGATAAGAGCTATAGGATCAACTTCAGTTCTCTTAAATAAACATAAGTTGTACTTAAATAAGTATTTTTGTACTTATCCTATATATATATAAATATCATGTCCGAATTTGTGTGACAAATTTGTTAGTTGATTTTCTATTTACAAAGAATATTTGTAGTATTATGTTTGATAATATGAAGTTGGGTAGTATGTACAAAATGGTCTTTATTACTTGAATAAAGATGTTTAATGCAAAAGATGTTTTAGAAATTAATACCATAAGTTATCAAATCTATAAACAACTTTGGCATTTATGATTAGGACATATTGCAAAAGATAGACTTAGCAAGTTAGATAGGATGGGAATCTTCAGCTTCCAATTTGTGAATCGTATCTTAAAGGCAAAATGGCCTGATTATTCTTTGTGGTACAAAGTGGTAGAGCCAAGGCCGTTTAAGAGATCATACATAGTGATGTATATGGTATGAACGAACCAAGGTAGATAGTTATACTTCATTTTCTACATCGATGATTTATCACGATATAGTTAAGTTTGTATTATGAAGAACAAACATGAAGATTTTGAAATGTTCAAATGACTTCAAGAATGAAATAGAAAACCAAATTGGAAAAGGTATTAAAACTTTACAATGTGATCGAAAAGGGAAAAATACTAGAGTACAGAATTTGATACGTTCCTAAAAGGAATCTGGTATTCTTTTTCAACTTACTCCTTGAGAGCACCATGGTTGAATGGTGTGTCTGTCAAGAAGGAGGTATCGTACAATGTGGGACATGATACGATCAATAATGAGCTATATACTTACTTATCCATCTCGTTATGGGGTCATGCACTTCTTACCGCAAATAAAATTATAAATTGAATTCCAACTAAATCCGCTGCATAAATACCTTATGTGATATAGTATGGAATCAAGTCTTAAGGATGTTAAGATTTGAGGGTGTTCAGAACATATCATGTAACTCATATCCGATAAATTTGGAATCAAAATCAATAATGGAAAGGTTATTTTTGATATCCTAAAGACAGTTTAGGATGATATTTCTATATTCTAACCGAACAAACAATCGTTGTTTATCGGTGGTAGTCTTACTTGATAAAGCGTTTATTCAAGAGGGAGACAAAGAAATGAATATAGAATTAGATGAGGAGTCATCTAGTTACCAACAAAAGAATGAATCAATGAAGATTGATCAAACCCACTAAAAGCCGGAATTAGTAAAAGAATCTACATTAACATCTCGAAGATCAAGTAGATAGACTATTTCGTCCACCTGAGAGATATGGTTTTCCCGCATGATAAACAAGAGTTGTTTAGTCATGGAGAAAAAGATCAAGTGTTGATCCCTCTACTTATGTAGAAGCTATATATGATATAGATTCTTAAAAAATGGTTAGAAGCAGTAAAATCTGAAATGGATTCCATTTATAGTAACCAAATTTTGGGAGCTAGTAGATCCATCCGAAGGTATTATACCGATAAGGATTAACTAGATCTTCATGTGTAAAATTGGTACTAATGGAAAGGTGGAGACCTTTAAAGATAGGCTTGTTGCAAATGAGTTTTGCTAGAGGCAAGAAATTGTATTGTGAATACACTTTCTCGCTGGTAGCCATGCTTAAGTCCATTCAGATTCTTCTTGCCATAGCTACATATGTAAATTATATGGTTGGACATGTTTATATAAGAACCACATTCCTTAATAGTTAAATTAAGGAGTATATCTATATGGAACAAGCCGAGGATTTTAAATCCGAAGAAGGTTCTGAGGCGTGTAAGCTAAAATGATCAATAGTGAATGGAAACAAAGCTTCGACATTCGTCGTCTTGAAAAAGACGTAAGAAGTTATGAATTTATTAAAAAGGATGATAAACCCAATGTTTACAAGAAGGTTAGTGGGAGCAGACTCACTTTCGTGATCTTGTATGAAGATAACATATTACTAATAAATAATAATATCGAAATGTTAACTTCTGTAAAACTTTAGTTTATCTAATACGTACTCCATCAAAGACTTTAGAGAGGTAGCCTAAATTCTCAGTATTAGACTCTATCGAAATAGATCTAAGAGAATAATTGGTTTCTTATAAAGGCTCTGCTTAGAAAAGATGTTGAAGTAGTTCAATATTGAAGTTATAAGAGAGGATTGATACTAATTAGGCATGAAATTCTTCTTTCAAAGGGAATCTTTTCTGAGACTTTTGAAGAAAGAAAGAATCTAGCAAAGATACCATAGGCTTCGACAATTGGCAGTCTGATGTATGAGTTTGTCACTTACAAAGCTAGAAATTGTGTATGCAATTAGCGGGACTAATCGGTTTCAATCCAATCCATGTTGAGAACATTGGATGCTTGTTAAGAATATCTTTAACTACTTTTGAAGAACTAAAGATATGATATGAACAAATGGAGAACGAGATTTTTAAGTAGACCGTTTTACAGATTATGATTAATAATCAGATATGGATAATAGAGAGTCTATCTGCGGATTCATATTTATCTATAAAAAAGGAGTAGTGAGCTAGAAGTGTTTTAAGCAAGAATTAACTCCAGATTCTATTATAGAAGCCGAGTATAGGCAAAAGCCAAAACGAAACTCTTTGAACCGTGCAATAAGTTCAACCAAAACACGGCTCTCGCAGATAAGTTTTGGCTGGTACAACCACTCTATTGTCCACTTCTAATAAACGTGATTGACCAAATTCTAGATCATCTTCTTGAATCGTATAACTGTCAAAAGTGAGCCTCGGTGCGGAGAGCATCAGATTCACTCGAATATGATGAGAGGAGATGTCGTAATAGAAGGTGTTTGGATAAATTAGTTCGTAATTGAACTAAGTACGGTTTTCTTCCATTAAGTCGACAGTTGCTCTTTTCTACGACCACAATGGTGCTACTGTCCTAGCAAAAGAAACCGGGTCTCACAACTTATCCGAACATAAGGAAAGGCATTATCATATTATCTAAATAAAATGTTGGAAAGAGAAAAATGTTTCTCTAATAGATAGCATCAGCCAGTAACAAGGTTGACCCACTGTCAAAGCCTATGACTTAAGATTAATTAAGGTTTACATGACTTAAAGTCATTAAGATTTATATCTTGTGAAGATGGGGCTTAGATATAGTTGTCAATGGCACTAGTGCAAGCGGGAGATTGTTAGTAGTATGTGCCCTAGGGCCATTTGATCGTGTATATTTGTAGAACTAATCCCAATGGAAAAGATATATATGTTTTATTTGAACTAAGTGTTCGTTTATTACGTATTGTCCTTATCACATTGTGATAGAATCTATTCTTAAGGTGTTAAGAATATGAGTGACAGATTCCATTATACATGTGATCTAAATAACCGTTCACGATCGATGGGGTCCTGCGAATAAGGGCATCGCATTATCTCGGAAAGATCGTCACCTCTATTTATTCTCCTGATTAGTAAAGAGTTACTAATTATAGGAAGTAGTGAGTCTCATACTACCTGATGGGGATCAGAATAAACATGCGGACACTCAAGGTGTTGAGTGAGTCGAACAAGTGACGCTAGATGACTTATACATGGTAATTCATCAAAGTCAATTCAATGTCATCTAGTTCATAAGTGTACATATGTCCTTTGACTTGCGATGGCACTATCTTGTATAGGTGATTAGAGCTTGATACTCCTTAACCCTAGATCTTTCATGAGCTTGGGCCGCGGGATGTGTTGGCTTTAGTTAGTTGTATATGGAGATAGGGGTTTAACCTAGAAAGGATTTATCACTCTGGATGAACGGAGACAAGATTCTATGCTATCTCGAATTGTTCTTGATGGATGATAAAACCTGCGCAGGTGTATATGACTTACTTAGAAAGTTGTTTCTAGTGGAAGTCATATTTATCAAGAATTAGAATGAGAGATGAGGTCATATGATCAAGACAAACAATGTTTGACTTAACCGTGACACTAGTTGAGATTGGAATCTTAGATGAAGGGAGTTTAGAGTGTACGGTAATTATGAACATTGGTTCGTTAGGACTGCATCGAAACATTCATCTCTATTTAGGGGTCGTGATATGTTGCTAGACGTCACTCTCGATCTACGAGAATTAATAATAAATGGGATTTAATTATTTAATATAAGAAAGGCGTTTCTTATGACTCTCGTTGCCATATAGATGTGAGCCTAGTTAGTCACACACAATAGAGTGTGCAATCGATTGAGTTTAGAAAGATAGATTTCATATAGATACTAGCATATCTCGGAAATTAATCTAAGATGAAAAACAAGTAAAAATTAGGGACTAATTTGTAAAAGTTATAAATTAGTAGAAACCTAATAGTATTATGTCCAAGTTAGTTAGGGACTAATTTATAATTACTTCTACTTAAATCACTAATCATAAGTAAATGGAATGATGATGTCATGGTGATAATGTAATGAGATAAGCTTATGTCATATATGTGACGTCATATGATGACATCACCTATATGATGTCACCTATGTTATGTCACCACATGAAAGGTGTCATGTGATGGCAACACCTTTTCTTGGTGTGTGACACCTAGTGCTTGTCCTTACTCATTTCAGAAACAACACAACACATATCTCACTACAAGGTTGTAGAGAGAGAAAGTACTTGAAGGAGTTCAAGTAGTCATCAATCACGGGAAAAGATTGGCGACGTTTTTCATACATCCGAGCATGGACGTAATCGCGGCGAGTTTTTGAGCTTAGGGCTGCTCGGCAAGAGGAACTCTTGCGGATTACTTAAAGGCGAGGATTCAATCGGACGCATACTCGTGTGGACGAGCTTGAGGTCGCCGTACTTTCGGGACTACAAGATTCGTTGGAGAATCGACATAGGTATTCTTCTTACGATTCCTAGATGTGTGCTTTAATTACTAAATAATACGACGATCCATTTGTTGTTGATATGATCAACTTTAGGATCCAGATTGTTGGAATTTCGATTTTGAATTGAAATATACGGTTCGAACCCTCGCCTCCCGCTGCGCCAATAATCCAAACGTTTAAAACGTTACGAAACAAATCCAAACGTTTCATATTTTTAGGGATTTAAGCCAAATGTTACAAAACAAATCCAAACATTTCACCTTTTTACCGATTTAAGCCAAACGTTTAAAATGTTATACAACCAATCCAAATGATTAAAATGTTACAAAAAAATCGAAACGTTTAAAACGTTAAGAAACAAATCCAAACGTTTCACATTTTTAGCTATTTAAGCCAAACGTTTACAAACGTTATGTTTTTAGCAATTTAAGCCCAACGTTTACAAACGTTACGAAACAAATCCAAACGTTTTCCATTTTTAGCGATTTAAACAAAATGTTTACAAATGTTATGAAAAAAAATCCAAATGTTTCACCTTTTTAACGATTTAAGCCAAACGTTTACAAACATCACAAAACAAACCAAACGTTTCACTTTTTTTGCGATTTAAGCCAAACGTTTAAAACGTTACGAAACCAATCCAAACATTTAAAAGGTTACGAAACCAATCCAAACGATTAAAACGTTACGAAACCAATCCAAACGTTTCACCTTTTTAGTGATTTAAGTAAAACGTTTACAAACCTTACAAAACAAATCCAAATGTTTCACATTTTTAGCGATTTAAGCCAAACATTTAAAATGTTACCAAATATAAGAGCAAACATTACACCTTTTTAGCGATACAAGCCAAATATTTACAAACGTTACGAAATAAAACCAAACGTTTAAAACATTTACAAATGTTACAAAACAAAACCAAACATTTCACCTTTTTAGAGATTTAAGCCAAACATTTAAAATGTTACGAATCAAATCCAAACGTTTCACATTTTTAGTGACTTAAGCCAAACGTTTACAAACGTTATGAAACAAATCCAAACGTTTCACCACTTTTCACTTTTTTTAGCAATTGAATTTGTTTCGTAACATTTTAAACGTTCCGATTTGTTTCGTAACGTTTTAAACGTTTAGGTTTGTTTCGTAACGTTTTAAATGTTTGGATTTGTTTCGTAACGCTTTAAATGTTTGGATTAAATCGTTAAAAAGGTGAAACTTTTTGATTTATTTCGTAATATATTAAACGTTTCTATTTGTTCGTAATATTTTAAACGTATGAATTTTTTTCGTAAAATTTTAAACGTTTGGATTTGTTTCGTAACGTTTTAAAAGTTTGGATTTGTTTGGTAATGTTTTAAACGTTTGGATTAAATTGCTAAAAAGGTGAAACGTTTGAATTTGTTTCGTAATGCTTTAAACGTTTGGATTTGTTTCGTAATGTTTTAAACGTTTGGATTTGTTTCGTAGCGCTTTAAATGTTTGGATTATATTGCTAAAAAATGAGAAACATTTTGATTTGTTTCTTAATATATTAAACATTTGGATTTGTTTCATAACATTTTAAACGTTTTGATTGTTCCGTAAAGTTTTAAAAGTTTGGATTTATTTTGTAACGTTTTAAACGTTTGGATTAAATTGCAAAAAAGGTGAAATGTTAGGTATTGTTTCGTAACGTTTTAAACGTTTGGCGTAAATCGCTGAAAAGGTGAAATGTTAGGGTTTGTTTTGTAACGTTTTAAACGTTAGGATTTGTTTTTTAACGTTTCAAACATTTGGATTTGTTTCGTAACGTTTTAAACGTTAGGCTTAAACAACTAAAAGGGTGAAACGTTTGGATTTGTTTCATAACGCTTTAAACGAGTGGATTAAATCGCTAAAGAAATGAAACGTTAGGATATATTTTGTAATGTTTTCAACGATTGGATTTGTTTCGTAACGTATTAAACGCTTGGATTTGTTTTGTAAAGTTTTAAACGGTTGGACTTGTTCCGTAACGTTTTAAACGTTTGGATTTGTTTCGTAGCGTTTTAAACGTTTGGATTTGTTTCGTAGCGTTTTAAACATTTGGATTTGTTTTGTAACGTTTTAAACGTTTGGATTTAATCGCTAAAAAGGTAAAACGTTAGGATTTGTTTTGTAACGTTTTAAAAGTTTGGCTTAAACTGCTAAAAAGGTGAAACGTTTGGAAACTTTTGGATTTGTTTCATAACGTTTTAAACGTTTTGATTTATTTATTAATGTTTTATACATTTGGATTTGTTTCGTAACGTTTTAAACGTTTGGATTTAATCGCTAAAAAGGTAAAACATTAGGATTTGTTTTGTAACGTTTTAAAAGTTTGGCTTAAACAGCTAAAAAGGTGAAACGTTTGGATTTGTTTCGTAACGCTTTAAACCTTTCAATTAAATCGCTAAAGAGGTGAAACGTTAGGAGTTGTTTCGTAACGTTTTAAACGTTTGTATTTGTTTCGTAACATTTTAAAAGTTTAGATTTGTTTTGTAATATTTTAAACATTTGACTTTGTTCCGTAATATTTTAAACGTTTGAATTTTCTCGTAACGTTTCAAATGTTTGTATTTGTTTCGTAACATTTTACACGCTTGGATTTTTTCGTAACGTTTTAAACGATTGGATTTATTTCGTATAGTTTTAAACGTTTTGATTTGTTTCGTAACATTTTATATGTTTGGCTTAAATCGCTAAAAAGGTGAAACTCTTGGATTTTTTCGTAACGTTTTAAACGTTTGGATTAGTTTCGCAACGTTTTAAACGTTTGCCTTAAATTGCTAAAAAGGTGAAACGTTTGGATTTGTTTTGTAACTTTATAAACGTTTGTATTTTTTCGTAACGTTTTAAACGTTTGGCTTAAATCATTAAAAAGGTAAAACGTTAGGATTTTGTTTCGTACCGTTTTAAACGTTTTGCTTAAATCGCTAAAAAGGCGAAACGTTGGGATTTGTTTTGTAACGTTTTATTCGTATGAATTTGTTTTGTAACGTTTTAAACGTTTGGCTTAAATCGCTAAAAAGGTGAAACGTTTGGATTTGTTTCGTGAATTTTTAAACATTTGGATTTGTTTCGTAACATTATAAATGTTTGGTTTTTTTTCGTAATGCTTTAAACATTTGGATTAAATTGCTAAAAAGGTGAAACGTTAGGATTTGTTTCGTAACGTTTTAAACGTTTTAAACGTTTAGCGTAAAACGATAAAAAGGTGAAATGTTAGGATTTGTTTCGTAACGTTTTAAACGTTTGTCTTAAATAGCTAAAAAGGTGAAACGTTAGGATTTGTTTTTAAATGTTTTAAACATTTGAATTAGTTTCGTAACGTTTTAAGCGTTTGGCTTAAATAACTAATAAGGTGAAACATTTGGATTTATTTCATAACGTTTTAAACGTTTGACTTAAATTGCTAAAATGGTGTAATCTTAGGATTTGTTTTGTAACGTTTTAAACTTTTGGCTTAAATCGCTAAAAAGGTGAAATGTTAGGATTTCTTTCGTAACGTTTTAAACGTTTGGCTTAAATTGCTAAAAAGGTGAAACGTTTAGATTTGTTTCATGAATTTTTAAGCATTTGGATTTGTTTCGTAACATTATAAACGTTTGGTTTTTTTTCGTAATGCTTTAAACATTTGGATTAAATTGCTAAAAAGGTGAAACGTTAGGATTTGTTTCGTAACGTTTTAAACGTTTAGCGTAAATCGATAAAAAGGTGAAATGTTAGGATTTGTTTCGTAACGTTTTAAACGTTTGCCTTAAATAGATAAAAAGGTGAAACGTTAGGATTTGTTTCTAAATGTTTTAAACATTTGAATTAGTTTCGTAACGTTTTAAGCGTTTGTCTTAAACAGCTAATAAGGTGAAACATTTGGATTTGTTTCATAACGTTTTTAACGTTTGGCTTAACTCGTTAAAAAGGTGAAACGTTAGGATTTGTTTCATAAAGTTTTAATCGTTTGATTTTGTTTTTTAACGTTTTAAACGTTTGACTTAAATTACTAAAAAGGTGAAACGTTCGAATTTGTTTCGTAACGTTTAAACGTTTGGATTTGTTTTGTAACGTTTTAAACGTTTGGATTTGTTTCGTAACGCTTTCAATGTTTGGATTAAATCGTGAAAAAGGTGAAACATTTTGATTTGTTTCGTAATATATTAAACGTTTGGATTTGTTTTGTAACATTTTAAACGTTTGGATTTTTTCGTAAAATTTTAAACGTTTGGATTTGTTTCGTAACGTTTTAAACGTTTGGATTTGTTTCGTAACATTTTAAACGTTTGGCTTAAATCGCTAAAAAGGGGAAACGTTAGGATTTGTTTCGTAAAGTTTTAAACGTTTGGATTTGTTTCGTAACGCATTAAACATTTGGCTTAAATTGCTGAAAAGGTGAAACGCTTGGATTTGTTTCGTAACGTTTTAAATATTTGGATTTGTTTCGTAACGTTTTAAACTTTTGGATTAATTCGCTAAAAAGGTGAAACGATAGGTTTTGTTTCGTAACGTTTGGCGTAAATTGCTAAAAAAGTGAAATGTTAGGATTTCTTTCGTAACGTTTTAAACGTTAGGATTTATTTTTTAACGTTTTAAACGTTTGGATTTTTTTCGTAACATTTTTAATGTTTGGCTTAAACAACTTAAAAGGTGAAACGTTTGGATTTGTTTCATAACTTTAAACGTTTGGATTAAATCGCTAAAGAAATGAAACGTTAGGATATGATTTGTAACGTTTTAAATGTTTGGATTTGTTTCATAACGTAATAAATGTTTGGATTTGTTTTGTAATGTTTTAAAAGTTTGGATTTATTCCGTAACGTTTTAAACGTTTGGTATTTCTCGTAACGTTTTAAATGTTTGGATTTGTTTCATAATGTTTTAAACATTTGGATTTGTTTCGTAACGTTTTAAACGTTTGGATTTATTTCATAACGTTTTGTTTGGATCGCTAAAAAGGTAAAACGTTAGGATTTGTTTTATAACATTTTCAACGTTTGGCTTAAACAGCTAAATAGGTGAAACGTTTTGATTTGTTTCGTAATGCTTTAAACATTTCGATTAAATCGGCAAAGAGATGAAACATTAGGATTTGTTTCGTAACATTTTAAACGTTTGTATTTGTTTCATAACGTTTTAAACGTTTGGGTTTGTTTCGTAACGTTTTAAATGTTTGGATTTGTTTCGTAACGCTTTTAATGTTTGGATTAAATCGTTAAAAAGGTGAAACTTTTTGATTTGTTTCATAATATATTAAACGTTTTGATTTGTTTCGTAACATTTTAAACGTTTGAATTTTTTTCGTAAAGTTCTAAACGTTTGGATTTGTTTCGTAACGTTTTAAATGTTTGGATTTGTTTCGTAACGTTTTAAACGTTTGGATTAAATTGCTAAAAAGATAAAATGTTTGAATTTATTTCGTAATGTTTTAAACGTTTGGCTTAAATCGCTAAAAAGGTGAAACGTTTGGATTTATTTCGTAATGCTTTAAACGTTTGGATTTGTTTCGTAATATTTTAAACGTTTGGATTTGTTTCGTAACGCTTTAAATGTTTGGATTAAATTGCTAAAAACAAGAAACGTTTTAATTTGTTTCATAATATATTTAATGTTTAGATTTGTTTCATAACAATTTAAACGTTTGGATTATTTTGTAAAGTTTTAAACGTTAAGATTTATTTTGTAACATTTTAAACGTTTGGATTAAATCGCTAAAAAAGGTGAAACGTTAGGTTTTGTTTCGTAACTTTTTAAACTTTTGGCGTAAATCGCGAAAAAGGTGAAATGTTAGGATTTGTTTTGTAACTTTTTAACGTTAGGATTTGTTTTTTTAACGTTTTAAACGTTTGGATTTGCTTCGTAACGTTTTAAACGTTAGGCTTAGACAGTTAAAAAGGTGAAACGTTTGGATTTCTTTCATAACTCTTTAAACGATTGGATTAAATAGCTAAAGAAATGAAACGTTCGTATATGTTTCGTAACGTTTTCAACGATTGGATTTATTTCGTAACGTATTAAACGTTTGGATTTGTTTTGTAACATTTTAAATGTTTGGACTTGTTCCGTAACGTTTTAAACATTTGGAATTTCCCCTAACGTTTAAATGTTTAGATTTGTTTCATAACGTTTTAAACGTTTGGATTTGTTTCGTAACGTTTTAAACGTTTGGATTTGTTTCTTAACGTTTTAAACATTTGGATTTGTTTCATAATGTTTTAAACGTTTGGATTTAATCGCTAAAAAGGAAAAACGTTAGGATTTGTTTCGTAACGTTTTAAAAGTTTGGCTTAAACAGCTAAAAAGGTGAAACGTTTGGATTTGTTTCGTAACGCTATAAACGTTTCAATTATATTGCTAAAGAGGTGAAACGTTAGGAGTTGTTTCGTAACGTTTTAAACTTTTGTATTTGTTTCGTAACATTTTAAACGTTTGAATTTGTTTCGTAATGTTTTAAACACTTGGATTTTTTCGTAACGTTTTAAACGATGGGATTTGTTTGGTCTAGTTTTAAACGTTTAGATTTATTTCGTAACATTTATATGTTTGGCATAAATCGCTAAAAAGTTGAAACGCTGGGATTTTTTCGTAACGTTTCAAACGTTTGGATTAGTTTCGTAACGTTTTAAACGTTTGCCTTTAATTGCTAAAAAGGTGAAACGTTTGGATTTGTTTTGTAACGTTTTAAACAATTGTATTTGTTTCGTAACGTTTTAAACGTTTGGCTTAAATCATTAAAAAGGTAATAGATTAGGATTTGTTTCATACAGTTTTAAACGTTTGGCTTAAATCACTAAAAAGGCGAAATGTTGGGATTTGTTTCGTAACATTTTATGCATTTGAATTTGTTTTGTAACGTTTTAAACGTTTGGCTTAAATCGCTAAAAAGGTGAAACGTTTGGATTTGTTTCGTGAATTTTTAAACATTTTGATTTGTTTCGTAATATTATAAACGTTTGGATTTTTTTCGTAACGCTTGAAACGTTTGGATTAAATCGCTAAAAAGGTGAAACGTTAGGATTTGTTTCGTAACGTTTTAAACGTTTAGCGTAAATCAATAAAAAGGTGAAATGTTAGGATTTGTTTCGTAATGTTTTAAATGTTTGACTTAAATAACTAAAAAGGTGAAACGTTAGAATTTGTTTTTAAATGTTTTAAACATTTGGATTAGTTTCGTAACGTTTTAAGCGTTTGGCTTAAACAACTAATAAGGTGAAACATTTGGATTTGTTTCGTAACGTTTTAAACGTTTGACTTAAATTGCTAAAAAGGTGAAATCTTAGGATTTGTTTCGTAACGTTTTAAACGTTTGGCTTAAATCGCTAAAAAGGTGAAACGTTAGGATTTTTTTGTAACGTTTTAAACGTTTGGATTTGTTTCGTAATGTTTTAAACGTTTGGCTTAAGTCGCTAAAAAGGTGAAATGTTTGATTTTGTTATGTAACGTTTAAAACATTTGGATTTGTTTCGCAACGTTTTATACGTTTGGCTTAAATTGCTAAAAAGGTTAAACATTAGGATTTTTTCGTATCGTTTTAAACGTTTGGATTAGTTTCGTAACGTTTTAAACATTTGGCTTAAATAGCTAAAAATGTGAAATATTTTGATTTGTTTCGTAACATTTTAAACGTTTGGATTTGTTTCGTAACGTTTTAAACGTTTGATTTAAATCACTAAAAAGGTGAAACACTAGGATTTTTTTCATAACGTTTTTAACGTTTGGCTTAACTCGTTAAAAAGGTGAAACGTTAGGATTTGATTCGTAACATTTTTATCGTTTGAATTTGTTTTTAACGTTTTAAGCGTTTTGCTTAAATCTCTAAAAAGGTTAAACGTTCGGATTTTTTTCGTAAAGTTTTAAACGTTTGGATTTGTTTTGTAACGTTTTAAATGTTTGGATTGTTTCGTAATATATTTAACGTTTGGATTTGTTCCGTAACATTTAAATTTTTATTTCTTCTTAAAGTTTTAAACGTTTGGATTTGTTCTGTAACGTTTTAAACGTTTGTATTTGTTTCGCAACGTTTTAAACGTTTGGATTAAATTGCTAAAAATGTAAAACGTTAGGATTTTTTTCGTGATGTTTTAAACGTTTGGCTTAAATCGCTAAAAAGGAGAAACGTTAGGATATTTTTCGTAACGTTTAAAACATTTGGATTAGTTTCGCAACGTTTTAAACGTTTGGCTTAAATCGCTAAAAAGGTGAAATATTTGGATTTGTTTCGTAACATTTTAAACGTTTGGATTTGTTTCGTAACATTTTAAACTTTTGGCTTAAATCACTAAAAAGGTGAAACATTAGGATTTGTTTCGTAATGTTTTTGACGTTTGGCTTAACTCGTGAAAAAGGGGAAACGTTAGAATTTGCTTCGTAACGTTTTAATCGTTTGAATTTGATTTTAACGTTTTAATCAATTGGCTTAAATCGCTAAAAAGGTGAAACGTTCGAATTTGTTTCCTTAAGTTTTAAACGTTTGGATTTGTTTCATAACGTTTTGTTTGGATCGTTAAAAAGGTAAAACGTTAGGATTTGTTTTATAACATTTTCATCGTTTGGCTTAAACAGCTAAATAGGTGAAACATTTTGATATGTTTCGTAATGCTTTAAACATTTCGATTAAATCGCCAAAGAGATGAAACATTAGGATTTGTTTCGTAACATTTTAAACGTTTGTATTTGTTTCATAACGTTTTAAACGTTTGGGTTTGTTTCGTAACGTTTTAAATGTTTGGATTTGTTTCGTAACGCTTTTAATGTTTGGATTAAATCGTTAAAAAGGTGAAACTTTTTGATTTGTTTCATAATATATTAAACGTTTTGATTTGTTTCGTAACATTTTAAACGTTTGAATTTTTTTGTAAAGTTCTAAACGTTTGGATTTGTTTCGTAACGTTTTAAATGTTTGGATTTGTTTCGTAACGTTTTAAACGTTTGGATTAAATTGCTAAAAAGATAAAATGTTTGAATTTATTTCGTAACGTTTTAAACGTTTGGCTTAAATCCCTAAAAAGGTGAAACGTTTGGATTTATTTCGTAATGCTTTAAACGTTTGGATTTGTTTCGTAATATTTTAAACGTTTGGATTTGTTTCGTAACGCTTTAAATGTTTGGATTAAATTGCTAAAAACAAGAAACGTTTTAATTTGTTTCATAATATATTTAATGTTTAGATTTGTTTCATAACAATTTAAACGTTTGGATTATTTTGTAAAGATTTAAACGTTAAGATTTGTTTTGTAACATTTTAAACGTTTGGATTAAATCGCTAAAAAAGGTGAAACGCCTAATTGCCATTATTGTCGTGTACTATATCGATACACCTGTAACATCTCATGCTTAACAATAAACTCAACAACGGCCTCTTGACGATATCATCTCACCCCCATGTATCCATAGCCGACAACATGATAACTCAAAGCGTGTTAGTTTATTGCTCCAATGGAGAACTATTCATAAATCAATTTGTATAATTAATCAATATAAACTTAATCTTTTAACTTTTAGGAAGATTTCTTAGGGTTTTAAGTTATTCCGGTCTCACTAAGCACACGACACATTTTCGCATGCATCTCATACATATTAAAGCTAAAATGAATCATACAATCACACATGTATGATCATGGACTTCCTAGGTCTCATTCTTTAGCCACAAAAGAATGAGCAAACTATTACCTGTTCCGCATATTTTGTTGATGACAACATAATGCACAATCGAGTCACGTATTGTGTTAAATAATCACATTAGAAAAATTCCTAGGATAGATTGGAGGGTCACGAGCGGACCACTTAAGTATCAATCTCCTAGACAGAATTTAATCAAATGTAATTGATGTCACAATAGCGTTTGCTAGTTTTGCAAACAAGACATAAGCCCTCAAAATTATATATTACATGCCCAATAATAATTCCTAAGTCCATGATTATCAATACATGCATTCAATCGTAAAGTTTTAAAACTTGATGATACGATGGCTCTGATACCACTGTTGGCGCAGCAGGACGCGAGGGTCTGGATCGTATATTTCAATTTAAAATCGGAATTCAAACAATCCGGATCCAGAAATCGATCATAAGAATAACAAATGGATCATCGTATCATCTAGTAATTAAAGCACGCATCTACAAATCGTAAGAAGAATACCTATGTCGATTCTCCAACAATTCTTGTAGTCCCGATAGTACGGCGACCTCAAACTTTTCCGCACGAGTATGCGTCCGATTGAATCCTCGCCTTAAAGTAATCCGCAAGAGTTCCTCTTGCCGGGCAACCCTAAGCTAAAATTATCACCGCGATTACGTCTTTGATCGGATGTATGAAAAACTTTCGCCAAGCTTTTATGTGATTGATGACTACTTGAGTGTGGTGTATGTAGAATGAGCAAAGGAAACCTCTATTATAGGGTAGAGCTTTTCTTAAAAATGCAACAACTAACATTCTAGGAGTCACACACCAAGCAAAGGGGTTGCCACCATTCGACACCTCACATGCTAGGTGTCACACACCAAGCATAGGTGTTGCCACCATCTAACACATCACATGCTAGGTGTCACACATCAAGCATGGGTGTTGCCACCTTCTGACACGTCGGATGCTACGTGTCACACATCAAGCATAGGTGTTGCCACCTTCTGACACGTCGGATGCTACGTGTCACCCACAGAGACATACATGACATCATAACGTGACATCATCGCATGACATCATCGTGACATCATCACATGACATCATCATGAAATCATCACATGACATCATTGTGACATCGTCACATGACATCATCATATGACATCATCACATGACATCATCACATTAACTTGGATAAAATACAATTAGGTACCTAGTAATTTATAACTCTTACAAATTAGTCCCTAATTTGTACTTGTTTTTTCATCTTAGATTAATCTCCGAGATATGCTAGTATCTACAGGAAATCGATGTCTCGTAAACTTAATCGGTTGCAGACCCTATTGTGTGTGACTAACTAGGTTAACATCTATATGGCAACGAGAGTCATAAGAAACACATTTCTTATATTAAATTATTAAAGCCAATTAATTATTAATACTCGTAGATCGTGAGTGACGTCTAGCAACATATCACGACCCTAAAATTGATATGAATGTTTCGATGCATTCTATATGAAACAATGTTCAAATTACCGTACACTCAAAATTCCCTTTATCTATGATTCGGATCTAAACTAGTGTCACGGTTACGTCAAACATTGTTTGTCTTGATCATATTACCTCATCTCGGTTCTTATTCTTGATAAATATGACATCCTGTAGAAACAACTTTCTAAGTAAGTCTTTTGCACCTGCGCAGGTTTTATCATCCATCAAGAACAATTCGAGATAGCATAGAATCTTGTCTCCGTTCATCCAGAGTAATGAATTCTTTCCAGGCTAAACCCCTATCTCCATATACAACTAATTAAAGCCAACACATCCCGCGGCCCTAGCTCATGAAAGATCTAGGGTTAAGGAGTATCAAACTCTAATCACCTATATACAAGATAGTGTCACCGCGAGTCAAAGGACATATGTACAATTATGAACTAGATGACATTAAATTGACTTTGATGAATTACCATGTATAAATCAACACTTTGAGTGTCCACATGTTTATTCTGATCCCCATCAAGTAGTATGAGACTCACTACTTACTATAATTAGTAACTCTTTACTAATCAGGAGAATAAACAGAGGTGACGATCTTTCCAGGATAATGCGATGCAAACATTTAAAACATTATGAAAGAAATCTAAACGTTTCACATTTTTAGCGATTTAAACCAAACCTTAACAAACGTTACAAAACAAAACCAAATGTATCACCTTTTTAGCGATTTAACCCAAACATTTACAAACGTCACGAAACAAAACCAAACGTTTAACCTTTTTAGCGATTTAAGCCAAAAGTTTAAAACGTTACAAAACCAATCCAAACGTTTACAAACATTACGAAACTAATCCAAATGTTTAAAATGTTACGAAATAAATCAAAACGTTTCATATTTTTAGCCAAACGTTACAAAACAAATCCAAACGTTTCACATTATCAGCGATTTAAGCCAAACGTATGAAACGTCTACGTTTGGATTTGTTTCGTAACGTTTTAAACGTTAAGATTGGTTTCGTAAAGTTTTAAAAGTTTGGATTTGTTTCGTAATGTTCTAAACGTTTGGATTGGTACAAAACTAATACAATCGTTTAAAACGTTACGAAACTAATCAAAACGTTTAGAACGTTACAAAACGAAACGTTTCACCTTTTTAGTGATTGAAGCCAAACGTTTACAAACATTACGAAACCATTCCAAACGTTATTCGTAACGTTTTAAACGTTTTGCTTAAATTGATAAAAAGGGGAAACTTTTGGATTTGTTTCTTAACGTTTGTAAACGTTTGGCTTAAATTGCTAAAAAGGCGAAACGTTTGGATTTGTTTCGTAATGTTTTAAACGTTTGGCTTAAATCGCTAGAAAGGTGAACGTTTCTATTTGTTTCATAATGTGTTAAACGTCTGGATTGGTTTCGTAACGTTTTAAACGTTTGGCTTAAATCGCTAAAATTGTGAAACATTTGGATTTGTTTCGTAACGTTTTAAACGTTTGGAATAATTTCGTAACTTTTGTAAACGTTTGGCTTAAATTTTTAAAAAGAGGAAACGTTTGGATTAGTTTTGAACGTTTGTAAACTTTTTGCTTAAATTACTAAAAATGTGAAACATTTGGATTTCTTTCGTATCGTTTGTAAACGTTTGGCTTAAATCGCTAAAAATGTGAAACGTTTGGATTTGTTTATTAACATTTTAAATGTTTGGATTTGTTTCGTAAAGTTTTAAACGTTCGAATTTGTTTCGTAACGTTTTAATCGTTTGGATTGGTTTTGTAACGTTTTAAACGTTTGGTTTAAATAGCTAGAAAGGGGAAACGTTTGGATTTGTTTCATAGCGTTTGTAAACGTTTGGCTTAAATCGCTAAAAAGGTGAAACGTTTGAATTTGTTTCGTTAAGTTTGTAAACGTTTGGCTTAAATCGATAAAAAGGTGAAACATTTGGATTTGTTTCGAAACGTTTAAACATTTGGATTGGTTTTGTAACGTTTTAAATGTTTGGCTTAAATCGCTAAAAAGGTGAAACATTTGGATTTGTTTCGTAACGTTTGCAAACGTTTGGCTTAAATCACTAAAAAGGTTAAAACTTTTGGATTTGTTTTGTAACGTTTTAAACCTTTGGATTGGCTTTGTAACGTTTTAAGCTTTTGGCTTAAATCGCTAAAAATGTGAAACGTTTGGATTTATTTTGTAATGTTTGTAAACGTTTGGCTTAAATCTCTAAAAAGGGGAAACATTTGGATTTGTTTTGTAACGTTTTAAATGTTTGGATTGGTTTTTTAACTTTTGTAAACGTTTGGCTTAAATCGCTAAAAATTTGATACGTTTGAATTCGTTTTTTAATATTTTAAACGTTTGAATTTGTTTCGTAACGTTTTAAACGTTTGCACTTGTTTTGTTACGTTTTAAACGTTTGGATTGGTTTCGTAATGTTTGGATTTGTTTCGTAACGTTTTAACCGTTCGGATTGGTTTCATAATGTTTGTAAACGTTTGGAATGGTTTCTTAACATTATAAACGTATTTCGTAACGTTTTTAAAGTTTGGCTGAATTTGTTTCGTAACGTTTTAAACGTTTGGCTTTTTTCGTAACATTTTATGCGTTTGGATTTATTTCGTAACGTTTGTAAACGTTTTGCTTCAATCACTAATAAGGTGAAACGTTTGGATTTGTTTTGCAACGTTTCTAAACATTTGGCATAAATCGCTAAAAATGGAAAACGTTTGGATTGGTTTGGTTTCGTAACATTTTAAATTTTAGGCTTAAATTGCTAAAAAGGTGAAACGTTTGGATTTATTTTGTTACGTTTGCAAACGTTTGGCTTAAATCGCTAAAAAAGTGAAACATTTCGATTTGTTTCGTAACGTTTTAAACGTTTGGATTTGTTTTCTAACGTTTGTAAACGTTTGTCTTAAATAGCTAAAAAGGGGAAATGTTTGATTTTCTTTCGTAACGTTTGTAAACGTTTGGCTTAAATTGCAAAATGGGTGAAACATTTGCATTTGTTTTGTAACGTTTGTAAACGTTTGGCTTAAATCGCTAAACGGGTGAAACATTTGGATTTGCTTTGTAACATTTGTAAACGTTTGGCTTAAATCGCTAAAAAGTTCAAACATGAAACTTTTAGATTTGTTTCGTGACGTTTGTAAACATTTGGCTTATTTCGCTAAAAAGGTGGAATGCTTGGATTGGTTTCGTAACGTTTTAAACGTTTGGCTTAAATCGCTAAAAAGGTGAAAAGTTTGGATTTGTTTCGTAACATTTTAAACGTTTGGATTCAATCGCTAAAAATAAGAAATATTTGGATTTGTTTCGTAACGTTTTAAACGTTTGGACTAGTTTTGAAACGTTTTAAACGTTTGGCTTAAATCGGTAAAAAGGTGAAACATTTGGATTTATTTTATAACGTTTGTAAACGTTTGGCTGAAATAGCTAAAAACGTGAAACGTTTGGATTTATTTCGTAACGTTTTAACCGTTAGATTTATTTTGCAATGTTGGTAAACGTTTGGCTTAAATCGCTAAAAAAGTGAAACGTTTGGATTTGTTTGTAACCAATCCAAACGTTTCACATGTTTAGCAATTTAAGCCAAACATTTACAAACGTTACGAAACAAATCCAAACGTTTCACCTTATTAGCGATTGAAGCCAAACAATTACAAACGTTACGAAATAAATCCAAACGTTTGGATTATATCGGTAAAAAGGTGAAACGTGAAACATTTGGATTTGTTTCGTAACGTTTGTAAACGTTTGGCTTAAATCACTAAAAAGGTGAAACATTTGGTTTTGTTTCGTAAAGTTTGTAAATGTTTGGCTTAAATCGCTAAAAGGGGAAAACGTTTGGTTTTGTGTCGTAACGTTTGTAAACGTTTGGCTTAAATCGCTAAAAAGGTGAAACGTTCCGATTTGTTTTGTAACATATGTAAACGATTGGATTAAATCGCTAAAAAGATAAAACATTTGGTTTTGTTTCGTAATGTTTGTAAACGTTTGGCTTAAATCGCTAAAAAAGTGAAACCTTTGGATTTGTTTCTTAACGTTTGTAAGTGTTTGGCTTAAGTGGCTAAAAATGTGAAACGTTTGGATTTGTTTCGTAACGTTTGTAAAATTTTGGCTTAAATTTCTAAAAAGGTGAAACATTTGGTTTTGTTTCGTAACATTTCGTTTAAATCGCCAAAAAGGTGAAACGTCTGGATTTGTTTTGTAATGTTTTACACGTTTGGATTAGTTTTGTAATGTTTTAAATGTTTGGCTTAAATCGCTAAAAAGGGGAAACGTTTGGATTTGTTTCGCAACATTTTAAACGTTTGGCTTAAATTGCTAAAAAGGTAAAACGTTAGGATTTGTTTCGTAACGTTTTAAACTTTTGGCTTAAATCGCTAAAAAAGGGAAACGTTTGGATTTGTTTCGTAACATTTATAAACGTTTGGCTTAATTTGCTAAAAAGGTAAAACGTTTAGATTTGTTTCGTTATATTTTAAACATTTACAAACGTTACAAAACAAAACAAAACTTTTCACCGTTTTAACAATTTAGGCCAAACGTTTACAAACGTTACGAAACAAATCCAAACCATTAAAACGTTACGAAACAAATCCAAACGTTTTACATTTTTAGCGATTTAAGCCAAATGTTTACAAACGTTACGAACCAAATCCAAACGTTTCACCTCTTTAGCGATTTAAGCCAAACATTTAAAACATTACGAAAAAAATCCAAACGTTTAAAACGTTATGAAACAAATCCAAACGTTTCACCTTTTTCGTGATTTAAGCCAAACGATTACAAACGTTACAAAACAAAACCAAACGTTTCACCTTTTGAGCGATTTAAGCCAAACGTTTAAAACGTTACGAAACAAATCCAAACGTTTCACCTTTTTAGCAATTTAAGCCAAACGTTTACAAACTTTACGGAACAAAACCAAAGTTTCACCTTTTTAGCGACCTAAGCCAAACGTTTAGAAACGTTATGAAACAAATCCAAACGTTTCACCTTTTTAGCGATTTAAACCAAACGTTTAAAACTTTACGAAACAAAACCAATCCAAACGTTTCTCATTTTTAGCGATTTAAGCCAAACGTTTACAAACGTTATGAAACAAACACAAACATTTCCCCTTATTAGCGATTGAAGCCAAACGTTTACAAACGTTACGAAATAAATCCAAACGTTTGGATTAAATCTGTAAAAAAGTGAAACGTGAAATGTTTGGATTTGTTTCGTAATGTTTGTAATCGTTTGGCTTAAATCGCTAAAAAGGCGAAACGTTTGGTTTTGTTTCGTAACGTTTGGCTTAAATTGCTAAAAAGGTGAAACATTAGGAGTTGTTTTGTAACGTTTGTAAACGTTTGGATTAAATCGCTAAAAAGGTGAAACGTGAAACGTTTGAATTTGTTCCGTGACGTTTGTAAACGTTTGGCTTAAATCGCTAAAAAGGGGAAACGTTTGGTTTTATTTCGTAACGTTTCTAAACGTTTGGCTTCAATCGCTAAAAAGGTGAAATATTAGGATTTGTTTCATAATGTTTTGAACGTTTGAATTTACGAAATCAATCCAAAAATTGCACCTTTTGAGCGGTTGAAGCCAAACATTTCGAAATGTTACGAAACAAAACCTGTTAGCTCAGTGGGACGCGCGGGTCCGGATCGTATATTTCAATTCTAAATTGAAATTCCAACAATCCGGATCCTAAAGTTGATCATATTAAAAATAAATAGATTGTCGTATCATTTAGTAATTAAAACACGCATCTAAGAATCATAAGAAGAATACATATGTCGATTCTCCAACGATTCTTGTAGTCCCGAAAGTACGGCGACCTCAAGCTCGTCCACACGAGTATGCATCCGATTGAATCCTCGCCACGATTACGTCCTTGCTCGATTGTATGAAAAACGTCGCCAAGTTTTTCCCGTGATTGATGACTACTTGAACTCCTTCAAGTGCTTTCTCTCTCTACAACTTTATAGTGAGATATGTGTTGTTTTGTGTAATGAAATGAGCAAAGGCAAGCTCTATTGATAAGGTAGAGCTTTGCTTAATAAAGCAACACCTTGCATGCTAGGTGTCACACACCAAGCAAAGGTGTTGCCACCACATGACACCTTTTATGTGGTGACATCACATAGGTGACATCATATAGGTGATGTCATCATATCACATCCCATATATGACATAAGCTCAAGACTTTATTACTTAATCACCATGACATCATCATTCCACTAATTTATAATTAGTGCTTTAAGTATCATTAATTACACTAATTAATTACTTAAGCCTTCTAATCATAAAATCTGGTTAAAATATAATTAGGTTCCTACTAATTAACTTGAACATAGTACAATTAGGTTCCTACTAATTTATAACTCTTACAAATTAGTCCCTAATTTGTACTTGTTTTTCATCTTAGATCAATTTCCAAGATATGCTAGTATCCATATGAAATCGATCTTTCGTAAACTCAGTCGGTTGCACACTCTATTGTGTGTGACTAACTAGGTTCACATCTATATGGCAACGAGAGTCATAAGAAACGCCTTTCTTATATTAAATAATTAAATTCCATTTAATTATTAATTCTCATAGATCGAGAGTGACGTCTAGCAACATATCAGGACCCCCAAATAGAGATGAATGTTTCGATGCATTCTTTATGAACCAATGTTCATAATTACCGTACACTCCAAATTCCCTTCATCTAAGATTCCAATCTCTACTAGTGTCACGGTTAAGTCAACACTATTTGTCTTGATTATATGACCTCATCTCTCAATTCTAATTCCTGATAAATATGACTTCCACTAGAAACAGCTTTCTATGTAAGTGATATACACCTGCGATGGTTTTATCATCCATCAAGAACAATTCGAGATAGCATAGAATCTTGTCTTTGTTCATCCAGAGTGATGAATCCTTTCTAGGTTAAACCCATATCTCCATATACAACTAACTAGAGCCAACACATCCCGCGACCCTAGCTCATGAAAGATCTAGAGTTAAGGAGTATCAAACTCTAATCACCTATATACAGGATAGTGTCACCGTAAATCAAAGGACATATGTACAATTATGAACTATATGACATTAAATTGACTTTGATGAATTACCATGTATGAGTCATATAGCGTCACTTGTTCGACTCAATCAACACCTTGAGTGTCCACATGTTTATTCTGATCCCCATCAAGTAGTATGAGACTCACTACTTCCTATAATTAGCAACTCTTTGCGAATCAGGAGAATAAATAGAGGTGACGATCTTTCCGGGATAATGCGATGCCCTTATTCGCAGGACAACATCGATCATGAACGGTTATTTATATCACTTGTATAATAGAATCAGTCACTCATATTCTTAACACCTTAAGAATAGATTCTATCACAATGTGATAAGGACAATACGTAATAATTGAACACTTAGTTGATGAGACACTTAGTTCAAATAAAACATATATATCTTTCCCATTGGGATTATTTCTACAAATATACATGATTAAATGGCCCTAGGGCACATACTACAACCAATCTCTCACTTGCACTAGTGCCATTGATAACTATATATTTTCACAAGATGTAAATCTTAATGACTCTAAGTCATGTAAACTTTAATGACTCTAAGTCATGGGGTTTGTCAGTGGGTCCGCCGTGTTATTGGCTAATGGTATCTTTTAGAGAAACACCTTTATCATTCCAACATTTTCTTTAGATAATATGATAATGCATTTCCTTATGTTCGGATAAATTGTGAGACCCGGTTTCGTTTGCTAGGGCACTAGCACCATTGTGATCACAGAAAAGAGGAATTGTCGAATTAATGGAAGAAAACCGCGCTTAGTTATATTACTAACTAATTTATCCTAACACCTTCTATTACGACATCTTATGTCATAATATACTCGGCTTCTATAATGGAATCTGGAGTTGATTCTTGCTTAGAACACTTCTAGCTCACTACTCCTTCATTATTGATAAATATGAATTCTTAGATAGACTCTCTATCATCCATATCTGATTGTAAATCAGAATATGTAAAACAGACTACTTAAAAATATCTTTCTCCATTTGTTAATACCATATCTTTAGTTCTTCATAAGTACTTAAAGATATCTTTAACAACCATCCAATGTTCTCAACATGGCTTGGATTGAAACCGATTAGTCCCATTAACTGCATAGACAATTTCAAGCTTTGTATGTGATAACACATACATCAGACTACCAATTGTCGAAGCCTATAGTATTCTTTGCTAGATTCTTTCTTTCTGCAGAAGTCTCGAAAGACACTCCCTTTGAAAGAAGAATTTTATGCCTAACTAGTATCAATCCTCTCTTAGAACTTCCATATTGAACTACTTCAACATCTTTTCTAAGAAAAGTCTTTAGGAGAAACCAATTATTCTCTTATATCTATCTCCATGGAGTCTAATACTGAGAATTTAGGCTACTTCTCCGAGGTCTTTGATGGAGTACGTATTAGATAAACCAAAGTTTTACAAAAATTAACATTCCGATATTATTATTTATTAGTTATAAGTTATCTACATGCCAGATCATGAAAGTGAGTCTGCTCCCACTAACCTTCTTGTAAACATTGGGTTTATCGTTGTTTTTTTAATAAATTCGTAACTCCTTACAGATTTATCAAGACGACGAATCTCGAAGCTTTCTTTCCATCCACTATGGATCATTTTAGCTTACACGCCTTGGAACCTTCTTCGGATTCAAAATCCTCGGCTTGTTCCATATAAATATACTCATTATTTTAACCATTAAGGAATGTGGTTTTTACATTCATATGTCCAACCACAAAATCTAAATGTGTAGTCTTCGTAAGAAAAATCTTAATGGACTTAAGCATGGCTACCGGCGATAAAGTGTATTCACAATACGACTTCTTGTCTCTAGCAAAACTCTTTTGCAATAAGCCTAGCTTTAAAGATCTCCACCTTTCCATTAGTACCAATTTTACACTTGAAGATCCATTTAATCTTTATTGGTATAATACCTTTGGATGGATCGACTAGCTCCCAAAATTTGATGCTTTATATGGAATCCATTTCAGATTTTACTCCTTCAAACCAATTTTGAAGAATCTAAATGACATATAGCTTTCTTATAAGTAGTGGGATCAACACTTGATCTTTATCTCCATGACTAAACAACTCTTGTTTATCATGCGGGAAAACCATCTTTCTCCGGTGGACGAGATACTCTACTTAATCTTTGAGTTATTAATGTAGATATATATTTTACTAACTCCGGCTTTCAGTGGGTTTGATCAGTCATCATTGATTCATTATTTTGTTGGTAACTAGATGACTCCGCATCTAATTCTATATTCCTTTCTTAGTGTTCCTCTCGAATAAACGCTTTACTAAGAAAGACTACCACCGATAAACAACGATTGTTTGTTCGGTTCGAATATAGAAACAATATCCTTAACTGTCTTTATGATATCCAACATAACCTTTCCATGATTGATTTTGATACCAAATTTATCGGATATCAGTTTCCTGATATGTTCCGAACACCCTCAAATCTTAACATCCTCACTACTGGAAAACGCCTGCTTAGCGACAGATTTTCCCGACGTATGCAAAATCCGTCGCTAAACATGAGTTTGGCGACGGATAACGGCGACAGACTCATATCCGTCGCCAAACTCCAAATATTTATGGCGGGATTCAACCCGCCAAATTTAGCGACCACGGTAGCGACGGATTAAACGCTACGTTTAAACTGGGTTATTTAGCGACGGATTTTTGAATCCGTTGCTAAATGACCCTTTATATAAACGCAGCGTTTTGGGTTAAATATTACCGACGGATTTTAAAATCCGTCGGTAAAATCCAACCTAAAACGCGGTGCTGCCGTCTTTCCTTCTTCATCTTCCCCCTCTTTTCTTTCCTTTCTCCCCTTATTTTCCCCTCCCCTCTCTTTTTCTTTCCTTTTCCCCTTCCCTTCCCCTTCCCCCTCTTTTCCTTCCCCTTCCCTTCCCTTCCATTTCCGGCAGCCGCCGTCCGTCTGGCCCTGCGTTCCCCTCGCTGGCGTGCGTCAGCCACCACCGGAGATAGGTGAGTTTTGTTTCATTCTATTTATTTTTTTAGTTATACTTTTAACTAACCTAATTTATTTATTTTGTTTCATTTTATAATAATCAAAAATATCCCCCACCCATTTGCTGCCTCCGCTCACTGCCGACCGCCCAACTTCGACCGCCGTCGCCGTCCGCCTCTGCCTCTGCCGCCGCTGTCCAGCCCTACTAGGTAAGTGTTATGTTTAATAACTTATTGTAATATGTTAGTTTAATTTATTAAAATTAGGTTAACTAAATTTATTATGTTATTTCATAATTAAATTAGGTTAATTTATTAAGTTGGATGGTTTATTAAGTTTGTTAGTTTATTAAGTTGGTTATATGTTAGTTTAATTTATTAAAATTAGGTTAATTTAATTTATTAGGTTATTTAATAATTAAATTAGGTTAATTTAATTTAGTAGGTTCTTTAATAAATAAATTAGGTTAATTTATTAGGTTTGTTGGTTTATTAAGTTTGTTAGTTTATTAAGTTGGTTAATGATAATTAATAATTAGACTAAATTAGTATTATTAGGTTAAAAAAGTATTATTAGGTTAGATTAGTATATTTAATTAGTGTAGTTAATTATAATTAAAATAATGTTAGATTAGTAGCAATTTAAAAATTATTTTATGATAATATTAAATTAGATAACAAGAATTATTTTTTTACCATAATTTGTTGAAATCAAAATAAAATTATCATAATGTTATTTAGAATTAGTTGATTATGACACGATGTTAGGTTAATTTTTATATTAATTAATGTTTAAGTTAGTTATTGTTGACAAAATTATCATGAATTGGTGTGTTTGTAATATTAAAATGTATTGTTTCTTTACAGGCTTTCCCTGAAAAATAGTGATTCTCATTTTTAGGGAAAATGATGCCGGATTTTCATTTGAAAAATATATAATAAAAATAAAAGAGGTGAATTGTAAGTACTAAAAAATTTCTTTTTTCTCTCTCCTAGTTTCTCTCTCAGCGCTGAGCACATTTGTGCATCGCTGTTGCCGGAATGGCAAGGAACCGATCAGGGAAGATGACTGCTACTAATCCGATGACAACTAGATCTGATGAGGCGAAAAAATATGAAGTGAATAATGTTATAGAAGATCCAGCGATTTCTCATGTTTTAATCCCTGTTGAGATTATTTAAGATGTGGTACCTGTGGTAGAGGTTGTTGTGGAATCTCTAGTCGCTAATCAAGAAGTGACAGTTCTTAATGATGTGGTAGATCTGAAAGCTAATGAGGTGGTTGAATATGAGATTAAGGAAACAAATGGAAAAGAGGAATCTAAAGCTCCGCTGAAGAAATGGAGCAACCTGTTTGACAATCGACAGAAGAGTGAATCAAACGAACTTAAGTATATACCTCCTGCTATTAGGGATGGAAACATATTTGTTAGCTTTAGTTCGAATGAGACGCTGAAAGAGGAAACCAGATGGAGGAATGCTTTTGTTGGGTGTGTATATGGAAGTTTTCCTAAATATGAACGAATCAATGCTTTTGTAAGGAATAGATGGGCTACATTTGGATTACTAAATGTGATCAGAATTAATTCTTCTATGTTCTTATTTGAATTCCAATTTGAAGAGGGATGCACAAAGGCTTTAGGGTCTGGACCTTACACGTTTGATCAGAAGCCGTTGATGTTGAAAAAGTGGCAGCCTAGAATGTCCATGGATTCGAGTGAGATTAGATCGGTTCCGATTTAGATTCAACTTTCAAGATTGCCATGGGAGTTCTGGTCACCAGAGATCTTGAGTAAAATAGGCAGCTTTTGTGGTAATTCTTTATACTGTGATCAGTGCACAACTAATAGATCCAAGCTTGGATTTTCTAGGGTGCTTGTAGAGATGGATGCAACAGGTCCATTCCCAGATACTGTGGAGATGTGTGATGAGAATGGGATATCATTTAGACAGAAAATTATGTATGAATGGAGACTGTTAATTTGTGAAAAATGTTGTAAAATGGGGCACTCAAAAAGTATGTGCAGGGTTAACCAGGATTCTAAAAAAGCTCTAGAGAAGAAGGAAGTGCAGAGTTTTGACATAGAGGAGGAAGTTAATGATGTTGTTATAAAAAAGAAGAGTAATGTTCAAGGTAAAATTGAAGGGACCAATGATCAAATAACCAGCATAATGGAGGAAGAAGCATGGATGGAAATGGCAAGGAAATCTAGTATGAAGGGTCATAATCCTGTTATTCAAAGTGCAGGAAAAAGCCCTGGTAAGTGTCCTAATACTAACTCGTTTAGTCCTCTTGTAAATGAGGCAGTGGGAATTGATAAAATGCAGGAGAAGGGTATAAAATGGAATGTTAATACTAGTCAGGGGGGAGTAAGTTGAGACTCCACTCTAAGCTACTTGACATAGACAGATGATTGGAATTTGGAATATGAGGGGGATTAACAATCCATTTAAGCAATCTGAAATGGTTGCTTTTATTAAAAGGAATAAGTTGAGTATTTTTGGTATTGCAGAAACTAGAGTGAATAAGAATAAGTGGGAGGATGTTTGGGGAAATGTGGAGAAGTATCTAAGTGATTGGGAGTTGATTAACAATTACTCTTGCTCTAGTATGGGTAGAGTTTGGGTCTTATATGATAGTAACATAATTAAAATAAAAGATATTGTTGTCCACAGTCAGTTTATTCATTGTAAAATAGAGGGTGAGAATATGAATTGTTATTGTACCTTTGATTATGGCTCTTACCTTGCAGCTGAGAGGATAGAGTTATGGGATCAGCTTCTTATAATTAGTAAGCTGGTTAAAGAGAGATGGATTATTCTAGGAGACTTTAATGTTGTGTTGAGTAATGGGGATAGAATTGGAGGAAATGAGATTGATGAGAATGCATGTAATATCCCGTGTTTTTATGACTCGATTCGAAGGTTGTTTGACCGTTTAATGTTCGGTTTAGGTTGAACAATAATTGTGTTCTCACTTCGGTTTGTGCATGTGTTTTGGTGTTGGTTTGGTTCACACTTGTGTGTGTGTTTGACGGATCGTATCGTAGCTTTCGGGACGTGTTCAGACACATTTTAAGTCGGTTTTGAGGCTTTGACTGGACCTAGGACCGGACCTACTGAGTAAAAGCGGTTTGGAGGTCCGGTTTGCTCAATTTAGCTGAGCAGAAGGTAAACCGGTTCTCTGACCGGCTCTGCCCAGTAGAACCAGCCAGAGGGCCGACTCATTTTATGCTTGGCCGGTTCATTAACCGGTTCTGCCCAGTAGAACCGGCCAGTGAACCGGTTCACTACGGGAAGGCTTATAAAAGCCCGTTTCTGAAACCTAAACAGCCCCCACTTTTTCCTAAAACCCTAAACACAATTCTAATTCATTCCCAACTGATTTCCTACCTTTCCTTGGTGATTTAGACATTCAGTAAGTGTTCTAGACCTATCCTTTGTTGTTTAATTCATCGATTTCCTTGTCTCTTTGAATTGGATTCATTAGTTATGGCGTTTGGTTAATTGTAGGCTTGTTCTAATCAAATATATTATGGGCTCTCTTCCCTTGGTTGTTCTTAATCTATTCCAAAAGGTTAGTGGCTCTAAATCTTTGTTATAGTTTGTGGAGATTGCTAGATGATGTGTTAATTCAATACTTTGGGTAGCTTGGCTTACATTTCTGTTTTGCCTTGATTCTAAAATCTGTAAATGTTAATTGGTGTGGTTATTGTCTTGTTCTTGTCACTAATACATTGGGTGGATTGATTTGCTTAAGTTAATTGGAGGATTAATGCTTTGGGTAATGTTTTGAATTGAAATTCTTGTTTTAAGCTTTTATTAAAATCTGGAAATCTTTGAGTAAATAAATCATAGGTTGTAGATGTTAATCAATACATTGGGTGGGTTAAAGGAATTGTGCTTATGACATCGTACTATCAATTGATTAACATTGTTGGATTAAATTCTGTTTTGAACTTTAAGCTAAAAGCTGGAAATCTCCTTTGAAGGGTAAATAGGTTAATAACTAGCAACTAATACAATGGGGGATTTGTGATAATTTGACTAAGGCTTAATCATAGGTGAATTAAGGTTTTACAAAGGTTTAATTCGCTGTTTTGAATTGTTAACCTTGCTAGAAATTATTTGCAAAGGTTAGTTTAAAGCATTTGAGATGTTACTTGGGTGTTATTGAATTAAAGGCTTAGCAAACGTTGTGGCTTGTATTTTGCTCACTTAGGGTGATTGTAACCAAGCTACTAAGGGCTGGAAAGTGTTTTAAAATAATGATTCAATCTCGTTACAAACGTTAGCTTATCCTAGATTGTGGTTAACATGGGTTAAGTAATTGATTAAAAGCATGTAAGGAGTAAGATGGTCGTATTATGTTTAGCTAAGTTATTTTAGTTTCAAGTTGATACTTGAAATATGTTGAATCTTATTGATTCTATTTAAGGTGATATATTCAAGTGTACCTTGGGTGTTACTTGTCAAGTGTTGGCAAGCTTATTTGGCTAAATTATGTTTTGGCATTATTAAGTTAAGGTATGAGTTCTTATTAAAATAACTTTGGTTTCATTTAAGGTTTGATTTAAGACTTTGGTTTTAACTTTGGTTTTTGTATGAGTCGGGTTAGACGTGGTCTCCCGACATGTGATGTTGAGCTATATACTGCAGTTAAGGCTAACACACTACTTTGGGAAATCTTTCGATTTTAAATAAAGTATTTAAGTTATGAAAGGACTTTGGTTTTGTTTCAAAGATAAGAACTCACCTAACTTTATTTGCTTAACTTTGTTATTTGGTTTGAATGAAATATTTTGGATATACATTGGTTGTACTTGGTCACCTTGGTTGATTCTTTGGTTGTGTTCGAGATGCTAGTCCTATGTGGTGTCTAGTATTCTTAGAGTTAGGGGTTGTTCGAATTTTAACTCGTATAATGTTTTAGACTCGTCGACTGCTCGTGCTTCGGAGTCTACGCAGGGTTAGCTGTTTGCCAAGATTCACGTGGATAAGCAAGCAGTGAGTTTGTAGTGCTATTTACCGCTTTATTAAGTACCGCAATTTATTTTAGTATTATAAATGTTTTTGAACTGTTTTAAGCGATTATGGATCTGGATTGAAACGAGCTACTCGATAGGCTTGTATCGAGACTGTGTGCACCAGTATATACTCTGGGATCGGCAGACTGTGGTCTTGCTTACGCTGGTAATTTGACGAGGATTAGTTCCCGTCCACTCTGGGTTTATTTTTCAGTATGCTATGTCATACTTACGCTGGGATCATTTCAATACTGTTATTCCATAATCATACTATATTAGTATAAACTGTTTTGATTTAAGGGTTTTAAACTTAATAAATGTAAATAGTATTGCGAACTCATCTCAGTATATCTGACCCCGTTGTTTTCCCAAATTTTCCAGGTTTATGATTTGAAAGCTGGTCCACTCCGAATCTTTATTCCTCGGAGGTTTATTTTCTTTTAATAAATTGTCAAACTACCTTTTTCTTAGACCGCAGTAGTAAACTAGAAGTCTATATTATTCTATTCTGTTTGTCGGATTTGTCTGACTGGCTTTATTTTATGCTTTGGCATTACTATTGTTTAACTCTACTTATTTTTATTTAATGGAAGTACTTATATTTAAACTGATAGTTTAAGTTGGAGTCTCGGTTGCCCCCGAGCATTGGATTTTCTACAGGTTTATATGATTGGTGGTTTTCCGCAAGGCTTGCTACGGGTTTTGGTACAACCTTACCCATACCCTAGCGCCGGTCACGATCCATGAAATTGGGTCGTGACAAAGTTGGTATCAGAGCCTTAGTTTCGAACTAAGGCCAAATTTTTGCATGTTATGTGTTTATCGCTTTAAAGCATGTTAAGTGTTACGGTTGTGTTATAGGATCTACTGCGGAATTAGGATTCAAGTCTTGTCTTTTGAAACGTCATCTTCTGTTTTCAAAATTTCTACCTTCATCTATAGGAATGTTGAGTGTCGGTTTTATGTGTTACTGATGCTTTACTTCGGAATGTTTACTGCTTATACATTGGGTGATTTGTTGGCTGTAGTGCCATATATGAGATATACTTTGAGTGATTTTTGTTGACTGTTGTGCCAGCTATGAGATATACTTTGGGAAATGTTTTGATGGCTATTGTGCCTTATATGGTGTTTACTTCGGGTGATGCTTTGTAGGATGTTGTTCCTTATATGATTTTTACCTTGGGTGATTAGTTCTTGGCTTTTACGCCTTGGATAATTTTGATTATAATTGGGTTGCCTTCACCTTGTTGGTGAGTACAATTTGGTTTTGGCTGCGTTGTTGGGTGCTAAATAGGTTGGCACATACGATGATACGTTAGGCTTTGGCCTTGTATAATTTTTAAAGGATTTTTGTGTTAAATCTTTAAACATGTTTTGTAGCTTTATGTTGTTTGATTGCACGTTGGTTTTACACTTTTTATTAAGAAAATTATTTTGATTACTTTTGTGTTTTGACACGAGAATCGGAATAGACGTCTGGTTTTAATACTTTTTAAAAATGTGATTTTTGATTACTTTTCAAGTAAAATGAATTCCATGTATTTCAGAATCTTACGTTTGGATTAGTGTTGACAAACAATTATTTTCAAAATAATTTAAATTATGAGGTGATTCACATTTGAGGATTTAATATTGCTTTTGTTAATTTCACCGCGTTGTGGTTTGTCGACGTTTGAAGCGTCGTTGGTCATATGTTTGGTATATTACGTTTGGCCAGATTAGGTGTTTACAGAATAACTGTTTGAGATTAAAGATTTTCTCACTTAAGATTTTGAAATGCTTTTGATTTTCGGATAAGGTTGAACTCCTATTTTTTTTTTTAGAAAAATTGAGATTTTATTTAAATATTTTTTTTTAAATTTATAAATGGTTGTGGTGATTTATGTTCTTCTCAATTGAGTGATTGAGTTGATTTTTGATACTTGGGTTGCGTTGAGCTCTTATAAAAAAATGGGATTTTATTTAAAGGCATCCTTCCGGACTTACAAATGTTTTGAATACGTTTTATAGACTGTTGTTTTAGGTTCGACTTGGGTCACCCAAATTTGGGAGTTGAGCTTGGTAGTTATAATGACTCGGCTAACTCGATGGTTTTATAATTGAAATACTTTGGGTATTCTTTTAAAGCGATTAATTTATAAGAAGAGATATTTTTTTTTTCGGATAATTGATTTCGTTTTAACAGTGGGGCTCAACTAAAAAAAAACAATTGAATTTTTTTTTGGTTGACTTTAAATTTCAAAATGAATTTGAAGCGTACTCTTGAAAGGTGACATATTACATGTTGACTTTATTACAAATTCAAAACTGGTTATAGTACATTTTGATCTTGTCATTTAAGTATGTTGGTTTAATTGGCTGTATGGCACACTTGGATGGTTTTAGAATTATAGAATTTGTGATCTCTTGATTTGAATTTGCGTTGTTTACCTCGCAAGTTTAGTTGATTTATGTTGGTTGAGTTTGTTTTATCTCGTCGTGCAGAGTAGCATGTGAGGTAATTATTTTCATGTGTTCGTTTGGCTTAACCTTGATGTTTGGTTCTGATTTGTGTGTCGAGCATTTGTTAGACCCTGTACTGCCTTAGTTTTGGTTAGGGGTTAAGATGGGTTAATGTTTTGTGGGTCGAGATCTTTGGGTTTTGATATGGAAAATGAGTAAAGTGTTTTTGAAAAGATTGGCGATATTTGTATATCACAGAAAAATATATTTTTGAAATTCTTATCCGAGGAGATAGATAGGTGTATCTTGTAATGCTAGTGCTTCTCATCAAGTTGGATAATATGATGCGGAAATTGAATGTAAGTTTTTTTTTTGTAGAAGCATATATGATGTATTGTTTTCCTTAAATTAAATTTCAGTTTGATTGGAGTTTATCGAGTATTATTTTATTCATAAGAGATTTTAAAGGAGTTATCGGTTTGAATTGTTATGTTAGTATCATATGATTTGGTAGTTTGCGAGTATGAAATTTGAAATAATATTTTGAGGTTATCGAGTGCACGTCTCATAGAGTGTAACGTCTAGCAAATGTTTTATCGAGAAATTGATTTCGAATGAAAATTTGTAGAAGTATTTGAAATATTTTTATCACGTAATTGTGTCCATACATATCATGAACATGCATTTTTGTATGTCACGAATAGGAAATTGCATTGAGCACTGAGAATGTTCACTAAGTAAAAAAAATAAATTAATAATTGATACATGCATAATAGTACATGCATCACGTGCATAGAAAAGTTTAGAGTTGGATGCAACTCTTTGGGGATGAGAGATGTCATCACCCTGGCGCATAATTATGTAAAAAGGGATTTTATCGATAAAGTGTTTTTATGAAAGACGTTTTGAAACGAACTCGCGAGTCACATTGTGATAAATGTATTTAATAAGTTGTTGGATTTCAAATCATTTTGAAACTGTTACCGAAAGGTAGCTAGGCAAATACTCTGTGATGATGGTGGTGAATTAAGGACGATTACGCTATGAGTGATTGATCTGTAGTATCATAAATTTGGTGCTTCATAGGGAGTAAGAATGAATATAAAGGTTGCAGTCGAGTTATTGTTGCTATAAGTGTGATAGGATTTTGAGGTCGGATTGGAAGGCTTATGTGTTAGCTTCCAATTTATGATTTGAGGTTATTAGATTAAGGGATTTGGTTATGCTCGTCGTATGTGTTTACGCCGGGATTTTAAAAAAAATTTGTTATTACATATTCATTTTAGTATAAATGTTTTGGTATACTCGGATAAAAATATTATGTGGAAGAAGAGATTTTCTTTATAAATATTTTCTATTTTGATAAAAGTATAAAAAAACTATCAATCATTGATTTAAAGAGAATAATAATTCTGTTAGTTGAACTATTTTATATATTTGCAAACTTATATTGAGAGTAAGGTGCAACTGCGGAATTCAAAATACGAATATTTTGAAACTTTTAATGTGTTTACAAAACTTGAGGTTTTCGAACGGTACAAGCACTTTAGTCTTTATATATAAAGAGAGGTATAAGATGTTAACGTCTTTAAAACAGAAGTGGAAAATATAAATATAATATTTTGTATTTTGGAAATTTTGTTTTCAAATAAGTTTGACTTGAGCATAACCAATGATCTAGTTGCTAGTGAATTTGATCTAGGTGATATCATGGTTACAAGATTACAGTTACATTTGGTAAGATGATTTTGAGAGTTTGAGTTAGCTGATTCGAGAATCGTGATCAGTAGGTTTCAACAATAAAGGTTGGATGGTCGATACTATTGATTGGGGATTTTTGTTGTTTAAAGTTGGATATCGTTTTATTTGGTTGTTGAACCTTTTGTGTGCGGCATAAAATTTGGTTTGTGCAAAAATTTGTATGTATGTTGGTGTTTAATTACCTTGGGTAACTTTTGGGTTGTATGCTTTCTTATTGTATGAGTGGAAGGATCTATTTGAATGAGTCAGTTTGTTTGTAACTTGGAGATTTCGTTATCATAGTTAAAACGGTATATTCTTTGGAATGTCAGTATGTGAGTACGTGTTTAATGATTTGTTAAGGTTGATGGTCTTGTCGAGCTTGGTCCTTGTCGTGGGTACAGCTCGATTTTGATGATGTTTTAAAGTTGGCTGATATATATTGGCGAGAACCTTATCTAGTAAATTTTGGACTAGATCGTTCGTTTGATATAACAAGTTCATTTAAATGCTTCGATGTGGGATAATAGGTGTTGATATGTTAAGTAAGTGGCGAGGGTTGCATGGTGTCATTAATGGGGATTTGAAAGTTTCCATTTTGAAGTGTTAGATTTTGGTATAGTAAGAATTACGATTTGAGTTTCGGATTTTCCTTGCACCTTATAAAGGTTGTTATTATAGTTGTTAGACCTATAGCGGGTCTTGTTAACCTCCCTTGTGAACATATTTTTTGTTTATAGTTGAAAAATCTTGAGGATTTATATTTTGTTTAATCAATTAATCGTTTGGATCAACGAACTTTTGGATTTAAAATTTTGCTCCTATATGTGTGGTGACAATTTGAGTTGTTGATTTATATGAGTGGTAGTTTTGAGTTATCATTCCAAGAGCAACCTACTAAGTTAGTGGTTACGCAAGTGCGTAGGTTGATGGGTGAAGGTATGCATATGGTTTCAGTTTATACAGTTTTATAGTTAGGGAGTATACTTAGGCGACAGATTCCATTATGTGTAATTGTTATATTTCATTCCTTGAGGTACATTGAGTTTAGCATTGCTTCGAATGTTCGATGTTGTTTTAGTACTTTGGATTTGTGTTATATGTTTTACTTGGGTTGCTTTGTGCGCGTATATCGTGTTTTGTGCTTGTTTGCATTGTGTTAAAATCGAGGACGATTTTTGTTTTTAAGTTGGGGAGAATGTAATATCCCGTGTTTTTATGACTCGATTCGAAGGTTGTTTGACCGTTTAATGTTCGGTTTAGGTTGAACAATAATTGTGTTCTCACTTCGGTTTGTGCATGTGTTTTGGTGTTGGTTTGGTTCACACTTGTGTGTGTGTTTGACGGATCGTATCGTAGCTTTCGGGACGTGTTCAGACACATTTTAAGTCGGTTTTGAGGCTTTGACTGGACCTAGGACCGGACCTACTGAGTAAAAGCGGTTTGGAGGTCCGGTTTGCTCAATTTTGCTGAGCAGAAGGTAAACCGGTTCTCTGACCGGTTCTGCCCAGTAGAACCAGCCAGAGGGCCGACTCATTTTATGCTTGGCCGGTTCATTAACCGGTTTTGCCCAGTAGAACCGGCCAGTGAACCGGTTCACTACGGGAAGGCTTATAAAAGCCCGTTTCTGAAACCTAAACAGCCCCCACTTTTTCCTAAAACCCTAAACACGATTCTAATTCATTCCCAACTGATTTCCTACCTTTCCTTGGTGATTTAGACATTCAGTAAGTGTTCTAGACCTATCCTTTGTTATTTAATTCATCGATTTCCTTGTCTCTTTGAATTGGATTCATTAGTTATGGCGTTTGGTTAATTGTAGGCTTGTTCTAATCAAATATATTATGGGCTCTCTTCCCTTGGTTGTTCTTAATCTATTCCAAAAGGTTAGTGGCTCTAAATCTTTGTTATAGTTTGTGGAGATTGCTAGATGATGTGTTAATTCAATACTTTGGGTAGCTTGGCTTACATTTCTGTTTTGCCTTGATTCTAAAATCTGTAAATGTTAATTGGTGTGGTTATTGTCTTGTTCTTGTCACTAATACATTGGGTGGATTGATTTGCTTAAGTTAATTGGAGGATTAATGCTTTGGGTAATGTTTTGAATTGAAATTCTTGTTTTAAGCTTTTATTAAAATCTGGAAATCTTTGAGTAAATAAATCATAGGTTGTAGATGTTAATCAATACATTGGGTGGGTTAAAGGAATTGTGCTTATGACATCGTACTATCAATTGATTAACATTGTTGGATTAAATTCTGTTTTGAACTTTAAGCTAAAAGCTGGAAATCTCCTTTGAAGGGTAAATAGGTTAATAACTAGCAACTAATACATTGGGGGATTTGTGATAATTTGACTAAGGCTTAATCATAGGTGAATTAAGGTTTTACAAAGGTTTAATTCGCTGTTTTGAATTGTTAACCTTGCTAGAAATTATTTGCAAAGGTTAGTTTAAAGCATTTGAGATGTTACTTGGGTGTTATTGAATTAAAGGCTTAGCAAACGTTGTGGCTTGTATTTTGCTCACTTAGGGTGATTGTAACCAAGCTACTAAGGGCTGGAAAGTGTTTTAAAATAATGATTCAATCTCGTTACAAACGTTAGCTTATCCTAGATTGTGGTTAACATGGGTTAAGTAATTGATTAAAAGCATGTAAGGAGTAAGATGGTCGTATTATGTTTAGCTAAGTTATTTTAGTTTCAAGTTGATACTTGAAATATGTTGAATCTTATTGATTCTATTTAAGGTGATATATTCAAGTGTACCTTGGGTGTTACTTGTCAAGTGTTAGCAAGCTTATTTGGCTAAATTATGTTCTGGCATTATTAGGTTAAGTTATGAGTTCTTATTAAAATAACTTTGGTTTCATTTAAGGTTTGATTTAAGACTTTGGTTTTAACTTTGGTTTTTGTATGAGTCGGGTTAGACGTGGTCTCCCGACATGTGATGTTGAGCTATATACTGCAGTTAAGGCTAACACACTACTTTGGGAAATCTTTCGATTTTAAATAAAGTATTTAAGTTATGAAAGGACTTTGGTTTTGTTTCAAAGATAAGAACTCACCTAACTTTATTTGCTTAACTTTGTTATTTGGTTTGAATGAAATATTTTGGATATACATTGGTTGTACTTGGTCACCTTGGTTGATTCTTTGGTTGTGTTCGAGATGCTAGTCCTATGTGGTGTCTAGTATTCTTAGAGTTAGGGGTTGTTCGAATTTTAACTCGTATAATGTTTTAGACTCGTCGACTGCTCGTGCTTCGGAGTCTACGCAGGGTTAGCTGTTTGCCAAGATTCACGTGGATAAGCAAGCAGTGAGTTTGTAGTGCTATTTACCGCTTTATTAAGTACCGCAATTTATTTTAGTATTATAAATGTTTTTGAACTGTTTTAAGCGATTATGGATCTGGATTGAAACGAGCTACTCGATAGGCTTGTATCGAGACTGTGTGCACCAGTATATACTCTGGGATCGGCAGACTGTGGTCTTGCTTACGCTGGTAATTTGACGAGGATTAGTTCCCGTCCACTCTGGGTTTATTTTTCAGTATGCTATGTCATACTTACGCTGGGATCATTTCAATACTGTTATTCCATAATCATACTATATTAGTATAAACTGTTTTGATTTAAGGGTTTTAAACTTAATAAATGTAAATAGTATTGCGAACTCATCTCAGTATATCTGACCCCGTTGTTTTCCCAAATTTTCCAGGTTTATGATTTGAAAGCTGGTCCACTCCGAATCTTTATTCCTCGGAGGTTTATTTTCTTTTAATAAATTGTCAAACTACCTTTTTCTTAGACCGCAGTAGTAAACTAGAAGTCTATATTATTCTATTCTGTTTGTCGGATTTGTCTGACTGGCTTTATTTTATGCTTTGGCATTACTATTGTTTAACTCTACTTATTTTTATTTAATGGAAGTACTTATATTTAAACTGATAGTTTAAGTTGGAGTCTCGGTTGCCCCCGAGCATTGGATTTTCTACAGGTTTATATGATTGGTGGTTTTCCGCAAGGCTTGCTACGGGTTTTGGTACAACCTTACCCATACCCTAGCGCCGGTCACGATCCATGAAATTGGGTCGTGACAATGCAGCAGACCAGTTTAAAAAATGGATAAATGAAGCCAATGTTAGTGAATTAAAGAAGGTGGGAAACAAGTTCACTTGGACTAATAACCAGAATGGTCTTGATATAATTTGGAGAACCATAGACTGGTGATTTGTCAATGACCAGTGGAATAGAGATTGTAGGGACTCATATTGTGACGTGCAAGCTCCTGGAATCTCTGATCATAGTCCTCTTGTCATTAAGATGCAGGAAGAGAGGGAGAGAAGGAAAATGGGGTTTAAATTTTACAATGCCTGGTGTGAGCATCAGGATTTTATGGATACGGTGAGGAATGGTTGGGATGAGGATTGCAATGGTTGTTGCATGTATAAAGTATACCAGAAGCTAAAAAGACTAGGAAGGAATTGAGGAAGTTGAGTGAGAAGGAGTTCAGTAGTATCTCTATTAGAGTAAATAAAATGAGAGAAACTCTATGCAAGTTACAATCTGACCTGCAGAATAATCCAAGTAACACTGTTCTTATGGATGAGGAAAGGGCAGTGAATAATCACTTCCTGAAGTTGATTAAGTGGGAGGAAAGTATATTAAGGCAGAAATCCAGAATTAAGTTGATTAATCTGGGGGATAGGAACACAAAGTTCTTCCATATATATATGAACCAGAGAACTTCCAGGAAAAGGATAATCAGATTCAAAGTCAATGGGGAATATATTGAAGATTCTGAGAAGCTTAAGGAAGGGATTGTGCATCATTATAGAAAATTCTTTAGGGATAAGCTAGAGGACAGAAGGAATGTAAACCCAATGGTCTTTGAGAAAGGCTTAGTGGTAAATAGAGAGTAGAATGATATGTTAAGTGGGATTGTCACCGCTGAGGAGATAAAAAGAGACTTGTTTAGCATTAATGATGACAAGGCTCCAAGGCCTGATGGCTTTGGAAGTGCCTTCTATAAGAAAGGTTGGAGTGTCGTGTTAGTAGTATGTGCCCTAGGGCCATTTGATCATGTATATTTGTAGAACTAATCCCAATGGCAAAGATATATATGTTCTAATTGAACTAAGTGTCTCATCAACTAAGTGTTCATTTATTACGTATTGTCCTTATCACATTGTGATAGAATTTATTCTTAAGGTGTTAAGAATATGAGTTACAGATTTTATTATACATGTGATCTAAATAACAGTTCATGATCGATGGGGTCCTACGAATAAGGTCATCGTATTATCCTGGAAAGATTTTCACCTCTGTTTATTCTCCTGATTAGTAAGGAGTTTCTAATTATAGGAAGTAGTGAGTCTCATACTAGTTGATGAGGATCAGGATAAACATGTGGACACTCAAGATGTTGAGTGGGTCGAAAAAGTGACGCTAGATGACTTATACATGGTATTTCATAAAAGTCAATTTAATGTCATCTAGTTCATAATTGTACATATGTCCTTTGACTTGCGGTGACACTATCTTGTATATAGGTGATTAGAGTTTGATACTCCTTATCCCTAGATCTTTCATGAGGTAGGGTCCGGGATGTGTTGGCTCTAGTTAGTTGTATATGGAGATAGGGGTTTAACAAAGAGAGGATTTATCACTCCGGATGAACGGAGAAAAGATTCTATGCTATCTCAAATTGTTCTTGATGGATGATAAAACCTGCGCAGGTGTATATGACTTACTTAGAAAGTTGTTTCTAGTGGAAGTCATATTTATCAAGAATAAGAACTGAGATGAGGTCATATGATTAAGACAAATAGTGTTTGACTTAACCGTGACACTAGTCGAGATCAGAATCTTAGATGAAAGGAATTTTGAGTGTACGGTAACTATGAACATTGGTTCAGAAAGAATGCATCGAAACATTCATATCTATTTGGGGGTCGTGATATGTTGCTAGACGTCACTCACGATCTACGAGAATTAATAATTAATGGGATTTAATTATTTAATATAAGAAAGGCGTTTCTTATGACTCTCGTTGCCATATAATGTGAACCTAGTTAGTCACACACAATAGGATGTGCAACTGATTGAGTTTACGAGAGATCGATTTCATATAGATACTAGCATATCTCGGAAATTAATCTAAGATGAAAAACAAGTATAAATTAGGGACTAATTTGTAAGAGTTAGAAATTAGTAGGCACCTAATTGTATTTTATCCAAGTTAATGTGATGATGTCATGTGATGATGTCACGATGATGTCATGTGATGATGTCACGATGATGTCATGTGATGATGTCACGATGATGTCATGTGATGATGTCACGATGATGTCATATGAGGATGTCACGTGATGATGTCATGTATGTCTCTGTGTGTGACACCTAGCATCCGACGTGTCAGAAGGTGGCAACACCTATGCTTAATGTGTGACACCTAGCATGTGATGTTTCAAATGGTGGCAACACCTATGCTTGGTGTATGACACCTAGCATGTGAGATGTCGAATGGTGGCAACACCTTTGCTTGGTGTGTGACACCTAGCTTGTGAGGTGTGGCATTCTTAAGTAAAGCTCTACCCTATAAATAGTGGTTGCCTTTGCTCATTCTACACACACCACACTTAAGAGACCATATTTGAAGGAGTTCAAGTAGTCATCAATCACAGAAAAGTTTGGAGAAAGTTTTTCATACATCCCAGCAAAGACGTAATCGAGGCGAGAGTTTGAGTTTAGGGTTTCTCGGCAAGAGAAACTCTTGCAAATTACTTCAAGGCGAGGATTCAATCGGACGCATACTCGTGTGGATGAGCTTGAGGTCGCCGTACTATCGGGACTACAATAATCGTTGGAGAATCGACATAGGTATTCTTCTTACGGTTTCAAGATGCGTGCTTTAATTACTATATGATACGACGATCCATTTGTTATTGATATGATCAATTTATGGATCTGAATTGTTGGAATTCCAATTTTGAATTGAAATATACGATTCGGACCCTCACGTCCCGCTGCACCAACAATGGTATCAGAGCCACCGTATCAGCAAGTATTAAAGCTTTACGATTGAATGCATATATTAATAATCATGGACTTAGGAATTATTAATTGGCATGTAATTTATAATTCCGAGGGCTTAGGTCATGTTTGCAAAAACAAGCAAACGGTATTGTGACATTAATTACATTTGATTAAATTATGTCTAGGAGATTGATACTTAAGTGGTCCGCTCGTGACCCTCCAATCTATCCTGGAAATTTTTCTAATGTGATTATTTAACACAATACGTGACTCGCTTGTGCATTATGTTGTCGTCAACAAAACATGCGGAACAAATAATAGTTTGCTCATTCTTTTTTGGCTAAAGAATGAGACCTAGGAAGTCCATAATCATACATGTGTGATTGCATGATTCATTTTAGCTTTAATATGTATGAGATGCATGCTAAAATGTGTTATGGGCTTAGTGAGACCGGAATAACTTAAAACCCTAAGAAATCTTCCTAAAAGTAAAAAGATTAAGTTTATATTGATTAATCATTAAATTGATTTACCAATGGCTCTCCATTGGAGCAATAAACTAACACGCTTTGAGTTATCATCTTGTCAGCTATGGATACATAGGGGTGAGATGATATCGTCAAGAGATGTTGTCGAGTTTACTGTTAAGCATGCGATGTTGCGGGTGTACTCGATATAATATACGGCGAGAAAGGCAATTAGGCGTACCTGAGTCGTATATTATTCAAATCGATACATCTTAGTTGATTCAATGGGTTAAGCTTAACTAATGTGGAAACCCAAGAATAGCATTAAGTACTTGAGGGTGAAAGCATTAGGAGCCGGAAATGATTGAACCTCATATGAGATATGATGAACAAGTAGTTGTTCACTTATATATCATTTTGATCCCAAGAATAGCATTAAGTACTTGAGGGAAAGATAAATGAGTATAAGAATTCAATCACCCGCTTGAATCTTTTTCCAACAAAGATTCACGTTTCCTATTTTGGAAGTGTAGGATTCAAAAAAGATAGTGGGAGGCCATTTTGATAAAGACCAAATCATTATGGTTTAAATATACAAAATAACAGGAATACTAATTAGAGTTCTTTGCTATCTAAGGGATAATAAGATTAAATAGAATTCTTTAAAGTGACATTCACGATAGTAATCCATTAGTGGTTTAAAATCATTTTTGTTTGATTAAGATATTTAGATGCCTCCAAGGCTATTGCGAAAAAGAAATGCACATCGGTTAACAAAGAAAAATGTTTTCATTTGTTAAGATGTAGGACAATATAAGTCATTGCCGGAAATATTTGGAATATTTGAAAGGCGGTTCGGTCAATAAAAGAAAGTGTTTCTTTTGTCAAACCGAAAGACATTGAAATGGAAATTGCATTAAGTATTGTGAATACTTAAAGGGAAATGACTGGAGGAACAACTCCATCAAGAACATGTGTCTATCTCATGTTCCAATGTCAATTGCTTAGATATAGTTGCCAATGGCACTAGTGCAAGTGGGAAATTGTTAGTAGTATGTGCCCTAGGGCCATTTGATCATGTATATTTGTAGAACTAATCCCAATGGCAAAGATATATATGTTCTAATTGAACTAAGTGTCTCATCAACTAAGTGTTCATTTATTACGTATTGTCCTTATCACATTATGATAGAATCTATTCTTAAGGTGTTAAGAATATGAGTTACAGATTTTATTATACATGAGGATCAGGATAAACATGTGGACACTCAAGATGTTGAGTGGGTCGAACAAGTGACGCTAGATGACTTATACATGGTATTTCATCAAAGTCAATTAAATGTCATCTAGTTCATAATTGTACATATGTCCTTTGACTTGCGGTGACACTATCTTGTATATAGGTGATTAGAGTTTGATACTCCTTATCCCTAGATCTTTCATGAGCTAGGGTCACGGGATGGGTTGGCTCTAGTTAGTTGTATATGGAGATAGGGGTTTAACCAAGAGAGGATTTATCACTCCGGATGAACGGAGAAAAGATTCTATGCTATCTCAAATTGTTCTTAATGGATGATAAAACCTGCGCGGGTGTATATGACTTACTTAGAAAGTTGTTTCTAGTGGAAGTCATATTTATCAAGAATAAGAACTCAGATGAGGTCATATGATTAAGACAAACATTGTTTGACTTAACCGTGACACTAGTCGAGATCGGAATCTTAGATGAAGGGAATTTCGAGAGTACGGTAATTATGAACATTGGTTCATAAAGAATGCATCGAAACATTCATATCTATATGGGGGTCGTGATGTGTTGCTAGACGTCACTCACGATCTACGAGAATTAATAAGTAATGGGATTTAATTATTTAATATAAGAAAGGCGTTTCTTATGACTCTCATTGACATATAGATGTGAACCTAGTTAGTCACACACAATAGGGTGTGCAACCGATTGAGTTTACGAGAGATCGATTTCATATAGATACTAGCATATCTCGAAAATTAATCTAAGATGAAAAACAAGTATAAATTAGGGACTAATTTGTAAGAGTTATAAATTAGTAGGCACCTATTTGTATTTTATCCAAGTTAATGTGATGATGTCATGTGATGATGTCACGATGATGTCATGTGATGATGTCACGATGATGTCATATTATGATGTCACGTGATGATGTCATGTATGTCTCTGTGTGTGACACCTAGCATCCGACGTGTCAGAAGGTGGAAACACCTATGCTTGATGTGTGACACCTAGCATGTGATGTGTCAGATGGTGGAAACACCTATGCTTGGTGTGTGACACCTAGCATGTGAGGTGTCGAATGGTGGCAACACCTTTGCTTGGTGTGTGACACCTAGCATATGAGGTGTTGCATTCTTAAGCAAAGCTCTACCCTATAAATAGAGGTTGCCTTTTCTCATTCTACACACACCACACTTAAGAGACCATATTTGAAGGAGTTCAAGTAGTCATCAATCTTGGAGAAAGTTTTTCATACATCCCAGCAAAGACATAATCGAGGCGAGAGTTTGAGCTTAGGGTTTCTCGGCAAGGGAAACTCTTGCAGATTACTTCAAGGAGAGGATTCAATCGGACGCATACTCGTGTGGACGAGCTTGAGGTCGCCGTACTATCGGGACTACAAGAATCGTTGGAGAATCGACATAGGTATTCTTCTTACAGTTTCTAGATGCGTGCTTTAATTACTAGATGATACGACGATCCATTTGTTATTGATATGATCAATTTCTGGATCCGATTTGTTGGAATTCCAATTTTGAATTGAAATATACGATTCGGACCCTCACGTCCCGTTCCACCAACATGTTGTTGGTGATGACATTACTAAAGCAGTTATGGAATTTTTCAATACTGGAAGAATGTTGAAGCAAGCAAATTCTACCAGTATTTCTCTCATTACTAAAGTGGATATCCTTGATTCCATAAGTGATTACAGGCCAATAGCATGATGCAATGTGCTGTACAAGGTCATTTCTAAGATCCTAGGTAGAAGATTGAGTTGTGTCTTGGACAGAATTATATCTAAAAGCCAATCTGCATTCATCCCTGGTAGAAGCATTGCAGATAATATATTACTGGCACATGAGCTAGTTAGAAACTATCACAGGCAAAAAGGTGAATCTTGTGCTATGAAGGTGGACCTCCAGAAGGCTTATGATACTGTAGAGTGGGATTTCATTGAGGAAGTTATGATGGGGTTGAACATTGACAATAAGTTTATCAACCTAGTCATGACCTGCATTAGAAGTGCTATGTTCTCAGTTCAAGTCAATGGTGAGAGTTGTGGATAATTTCAGAGTGCTAGAGGTCTGAGACAGGGGGACCCTATCTCTCCCCTTGTCTTTGTCCTTTGTATGGACTATTTGTCCATATGCCTTGACCTGAACACCATGGAAGGATCAGGTTTCAAGCATCACAAAAGCTGCAAGAAGATCAATATGTGTCACCTGGCTTTTGCAAATGACCTATTTCTGTTCAGTAATGGTGACCCCCAGTCAGTTTCCATTCTGAAGAATACCTTATCTGACTTCTCTCAAGTCTCAGGTTTGTGCCTTAACCGAAACAAAAGCTTTGTGTCTTTTAGTGGCCCAAATGGTGGAGCTAAAGATAGAATCCTTATGATCATGGGTTTTAAACAAGGTAGCCTTCCTGTAAAATATATTGGGCTTCCCCTTATGTCCACAAAGTTGTCTAAAAGTATGTGTAATGAGTTGATTGAGAGAAATGCAGATAGAATCTCTTCTTGGACCTCTAAGTGTCTTTCATATGCGGGTAGACTGCAGTTGATCAATTTTGTGCTATTAAGTATGCACGTTTATTAGTATTCTGTTTTTATGCTGCCTAAGGCAGTTATTAAAGTGGTTGAGGAGAAGTGCAGGAGATATCTTTGGCATGGGGATACTAATAAGAAAGGCAGTCCTGTGAAGTGGGACACTGTGTGCTCTAATAAGAAAGAAGGAGGGTTAGGCATTAAGGCAATTTTTATGTGGAATATAGCTGCTATTGCTAAGAATATTTAGAATGTTGTATCTTTCAAACCTTCCTTATGGGCAAACTGGGTCATAACTAACAAGCTCAGGTTGTCTAGTTTTTGGGGTATATCTAAACCTCTAGATAGTTCATGGAGTTGGAGGAACATGCTGAAAGTTAGGCCTTATATTGCTCACCTATTTGACTATAAGCTGGGGAATGGGGAGCTGTTTTTCTTCTGGGGTGACCCATGGATGAATGGGCAATCTGTGATGGAGAGGTTCCTTGGGATTGACATTAAGGAATCTGATATTAAAAAGGCTAACAAGATTTGCAATCTGTGGACAGATGGGAGATGGGAGATGGTCTTTACCTAACCCTATTGATGATATTACTAGTAATGCTTGGGATTTCATTAAAGAGAATTACAGATTCAGAAGTGATTGTGATAATACTGTGGTTTGCAAAGCCATAAATAATGGCAAATTCACTATCAGTAGTGTGTGGAGGAACCTGGTGCCTGAGAGTAGCAGAGTGCCTTGGAATAAGCTTGTTTGGGTTGGAAACATTCCAAGGTTTTCTTTCATTACTTGGATGGTTATTCATAACAGACTGAAGACTAAAGATAAATTGAAAAAGTGGAAAGTGATCAATGAAGACAATTGCAGTTTGTGTAATGTGCAAAATGAGAGCAGGAACCACTTGTTTTTTAGTGTCATTTCTCAAGAGATATTTGAAGGAGAATTTTGAATGATCTTGGTATTAGAAGAAGAGAGTTCTCCTATTTTTCTAGAAGAGCTGGGGGGAGATCTGTGGAAGCTAGAAAGAGACGAAATGCTTCCACTGCTGCTGTTTACTACATCTAGAAGGCCAGGAATGATATGGTTTTCAAGTCTAAGAGGACTATAGTTGAAGAATGCTATAAAAGCATTAAGGCTTGTATTTAAGTTTATGTTGCTCCTGTGTTGAGCTATCTGATGTTTTAATTGCTTTTGCTTGCTTGTATCAGCCTTGTGATGAAAACAGTTTTCTTGGTCTATAGCAGCTTGCTCGTTTTGGTGTTTTGCCAAAAAAAAAATATATATAATAACTATGAATTTAATTAGTTAAAGTATATATACATTTTTTAGTATTATGAATAATGATTCGCATGTATGATTGTAGGTATGTGTCCCGTTGGCGGTTGTTGATAGCCATTATTGTCAGGTCTCTTTTGCCCTTCAGTTGCGGTTCTGCTCTACAACAAGTAAATATCGATATTTATTTATTTTTATTTTTGTAATTGAAGTAGACTAGATAAACTTAAATAAAGAATAAAAAAAGATTTTATTCACACCGAATAAAATCTGACCTAGCCGTAGAAAACTCGTCCCGTGTCCTCAAGAGATTGAACGACACGGGATTGTACGTGTGTACAGTTCGTAAAACTGGTGTCTACGTAATTCGATCACGGAAAAAAATATATGTATAGATGCGGTAGAAAAATATTTGGTAGTTTTTCCGTCGTATGTTCTCCGGGTGGCTATCTAGTATATGCTGCGTAACGCTAGTTCCTAACGGGATATATATTTGGCGTTATTCAGTATATATTTGATAAAGCACTTGGAGAACTGAGCCAGAAGGCTGCCAAATATTTTTCTCTGTATTTATGCATAAATCGTGATCGTATTAAGTAGACCCAGTTTTGCGAATGTGATAGGGCCCTAACTTTTAAAGCGGTCAATTACATTGACTTTGCTGTAACCGAGTATTAAACCCACCTAAATGTACGTGCTACAGAAATGAATTCAGATTGCAGTTGGATATATAGTGGGAGACTGGTGAGAGGATTGTTGACTGAATGGTACATTAGTAACGTTAGGGAGTTTTTCAACTTTGCTGTGCAACACCCCGAGTGTATGAGCGGGGTTCAGATTAAATGCCCTTGCCCTAAACCCAAATGTCGGAACACTGCTTTTCGAACTGTTGACGAAGTGGAGTTTCATCTCTACACAGACGGGTTTATGAGTAATTACCACGTCTGGACTCACCATGGTGAGGAAAATAGGAGGGTCGAGGTGCCTATTAATGTTCTACAAGCGGACAACATGTGGGAGCATAGAAATAAAGACGAGGGTTGCAGTTCATTCCAGAGAATGGTTACTGATGCTGGTGGTCCCGAAGTATGGACAAAAGAGCCTCCGAATGCAGAAGCTCAGAAGTTTTATGATATGATGCGTGCGGCCGAAGAACCCATATGGCCTGGGAATGACAGGCACTCCGCTTTGTCTGCAGCCGTAAATTTTTTAGAATTCAAGTGCCGATTTCAAGCGTCTGACGGTCTGATGAATGAAATGAGTGAGTTTGTACATCAACTGTTACCTAAGGACGACAAGTTAGCAAAAAATTCGTACAACATTAAAAAGCTTGTTAGAGGGCTTGGACTTCCAGTTGAGGTGATTGACTGCTGTAATAATATGTGTATGTTATACTGGGGTGACGATACAGGTTTGACTGTGTGTAAAGTATACGGGCATGACAGGTGGAAACCAGCTACTACGGGTAATTCAAAAAGAAGAAAGACGAATGTGCCTTATAAAAAAATGCATTACATTCCTATAACTCTGAGGCTGCAGAGGGTGTACGCTTCTAGGGCAACAGCTAAACATATGATTTGGCACGCCAAGCACGAGATGGAGAATGGTATCATGAATCATCCGTCTGACTCGCCAGCTTGGAAACACTTCTCGGAGCTACAACAAGATTTTGCAGCCGAAGTTAGAAATATCAGATTGGGGTTGTGTACGGATGGGTTTCAACCATTTGGTGCATTTGGGCAACAATACTCGTCATGGCCGGTAATTGTGACTCTGTATAACTTGCCTCCTGGTATGGCCATGAAAGATGAGTTCATGTTTCTAACGGTTCTTGTTCCCGGACCCAATATTCCAAAAGCCAGTTTGGATATTTTCATGTACCCGCTAATAGCAGAACTGAACCATTTGTGGGAATTTGGGACGTTGACATACGATATTCATAGGCGGAAAAATTTTCAATTGAAAGCCGCTCTTATGTGGACGATTAATGATTTTCCGGCTTATTCAATGTTGCCTGTGTTAGTAGTATGTTCCCTAGGGCCATTTGATCATGTATATTTGTAGAACTAATCCCAATGGCAAAGATATATATGTTCTAATTGAACTAAGTGTCTCATCAACTAAGTGTTCATTTATTACGTATTGTCCTTATCACATTGTGATAGAATCTATTCTTAACGTGTTAAGAATATGAGTTGCAGATTCTATTATATAAGTGATCTAAATAACAGTTCACGATCTCATGGGGTCCTACGAATAAGGGCATCGTATTATCCCAGAAAGATTGTCACCTCTCTTTATTCTCTTGATTAGTAAGGAGTTACTAATTATAGTAAGTAGTGAGTCTCATACTACTTGATGGGAATCAGGATAAACATGTGAACACTCAAGATGTTGAGTGGGTCGAACAAGAGACGCTAGATGACTTATACATGGTATTTCATCAAAGTCAATTTAATGTCATCTAGTTCATAATTGCACATATGTCCTTTGACTTGCGGTGACACTATCTTGTATATAGGTGATTAGAGTTTGATACTCCTTATCCCTAGATCTTTCATGAGCTAGGGTCGCGGGATGTGTTGGCTCTAGTTAGTTGTATATGGAGATAGGGGTTTAACCAAGAGAGGATTTATCACTCCGGATGAACGGAGAAAAGATTCTATGCTATCTCAAATTGTTCTTTATGGATGATAAAACCTGCGCAGGTGTATATGACTTAGTTAGAAAGTTGTTTATAGTGGAAGTCATATTTATCAAGAATTAGAACTGAGATGAGGTCATATGATCAAGAAAAACAGTGTTTGACTTAAGCGTGACACTAGTCGAGATCGGAATCTTAGATGAAGGGAATTTTGTGTGTACGGTAATTATGAACATTGGTTCATATATAATGCATCGAAACATTCATATCTATATGGGGGTCGTGATATGTTGCTAGACGTCACTCACGATCTACGAGAATTAATAATTAATGGGATTTAATTATTTTATATAAGAAAGATGTTTCTTATGACTCTTGTTACCATATAGATGTAAACCTAGTTAGTCACAAACAATAGGGTGTGCAACCGATTGAGTTTACGAGAGATCGATTTCATATAGATACTAGCATATCTCGAAAATTAATCTAAGATGAAAAAACAAGTATAAGTTAGGGACTAATTTATAAGAGTTATAAATTAGTAGGCACCTAATTGTATTTTATCCAAGTTCATGTGATGATGTCACGATGATGTCACGATGATGTCATGTGATGATGTCACGATGATGTCATGTGATGATGTCACGATGATGTCATGTGATGATGTCACGATGATGTCATACGATGATGTCACGTGATGATGTCATGTATGTTTCTGTGTGTGACACCTAGCATCCGACGTGTTAGAAGGTGGCAACACCTATGCTTGATGTGTGACACCTAGCATGTGATGTGTCAGATGGTGGCAACACCTATGCTTAGTGTGTGACACCTAGCATGTGAGGTGTCGAATGGTGGAAACACCTTTGCTTGGTGTGTGACACCTAGCATGTGAGGTGTTGCATTCCTAAGCAAAGCTCTACCATATAAATAGAGGTTTCCTTTGCTCATTCTAAAAACACCACACTTAAGAGAGCATATTTGAAGGAGTTCAAGTAGTCATCAATCACAGAAAAGCTTGGAGAAAGTTTTTCATACATCCCAGCAAAGACGTAATCGAGGCGAGAGTTTGAGCTTGGGGTTGCTCAGCAAGAGGAACTCTTGCAGATTACTTCAAGGCGAGGATTCAATCGGACGCATACTCGTGTGGACGAGATTGAGGTCGCCGTACTATCGGGACTACAAGAATCGTTGGAGAATCGACATAGGTATTCTTCTTACGGTTTCTAGATGTGTGCTTTAATTACTAGATGATACGACGATCCATTTGTTATTGATATGATCAATTTCTGGATCCGAATTGTTGGAATTCCAATTTTGATTTGAAATATACGATTCGGACCCTCACGCCCCGCTGCACCAACAGTGGTATCGGAGCCACCGTATCGTTAAGTATAAAAGCTTTACGATTGAATGCATGTATTAATCATGGACTTAGGAATTATTAATTGGCATGTAATTTATAATTTCGAGGGCTTAGGTCTTGTTTGCAAAAACGAGGAAACGCTATTGTGACATTAATTACATTTGATTAAATTCTGTCTAGGAGATTGGTACTTAAGTGGTCCACTCGTGACCCTCCAATCTATCATGGGAATTTTTCTAATGTGATTATTTAAGACAATATGTGACTTGCTTGTACATTATATTGTTATCAACAAAACGTACGAACAAGTAATTGTTTGCTCATTCTTTTGTGGCTAAAGAATGAGACCTTGCTAACATCAATTTATACTATTCTCGTAAAAGTAAAACCGTGGAAAAATTCTCCATATTCAAATACATATAAACGTTTAAAGACATAAAAATTTAAATCGTATCTAATTTAATTTTTTTTGGACAAAAACACAATTGAAGAAATCGCTCAAGTAAAAAACTTATTATGCCTTTAAATCAATTTTGACAAAATTTCTCCCTGTCATCAGAAAGGTAAAATTAGCAATGTGAAATCTCTTGTTTATAAAAATACATTTATATCAATATACCAAAATACTTGGACATTTTCAAAACTGAAAAGATGAATTCTCGTTTAAAACAAAAATATAGTGTAAGCAAACACATGGAGCATAACCAACATTCTTAATCCACAAAATCCTTAAATCTTAATTCTGAAATTATCGCAAGCACTTTCTAATCTGAATCTAACCATACATCGCACTTGACAGAACTATATCTCAAGTGCAACCTCAAATTCAATTTCACTTTCTATGAAACACACGATTCTGGCAAAACAGACTAATCCACTACAACATAATCGTCCAAAATTTACCACCATCATCACAGAGTATTTGTCTAGCTACCTTTTGGTAACTGTTTCAAATCATTTTAAACTCGACAACTTTATAAATACATTTATCACAATGTGACTCGCGAGCTCGTTTCAGAACATCTTTCTCAAAACACTTTATCGACAAAATCCATTTTACATAATTGTGCGCCAGGATGATGACATCTCTCATACCCAAAGAGTTGCATCCAACCCTAATCGTTTCTATGCACGTGATGAATGTACAATTATGCATGTATCAATTTTTTGTTTATCTTTTATTTAGTGAACATACTAAGTGCTCAATGCAATCATATTCGTAACATTCAAAATGTATGTTAATGATATGTCCGGACACAATTACGTTTTTAAAATATTTCAAAAAAATTTAATAACCGACCTTTGAAACCAAATTCTCGATAAAATATTTGCTAGACGTTACACTCTGTGAGATGTGCACTCGATAACCCCAAAACACTTTTCAATCCCCATACTTGCAATCTATTATCATTCAATGTTATATAACAACTTAACCTGATAACTTCGCTAAAACTTTATCACATGAAGTATCTAACTAACCTCAACCCAAACTGAAACTTATTCCTAAAGAAATAACACACCAATACGATCCTACAAAACTTAGCACCAGCTCCCGCATCGCATCATCAGACTTGATGGAAACACCAGTGTATTAATATACCGATCTATCTTCTCGGTTCAGGGTTTCCAGTATCCGTTCTAGGATAATCATAAGTGATCAGCCAATCCAAGGGAATATTTCCCTCATCTTCCTCGATATCGAAACCCAAAGATTTTGATCCACGTAGCATACATCAAAGTAAGACAACCTTGACCACGTGAGTAAATCATCTCACATTGCTACTCCACGCGAAGAAACAAACAAGTACAATCAACTTAGTCCAACAGACAAGCGAGTTATACAACGAATTTTGTAACCAACGGATTACGAATTCTATGAACCACAATTCACTGAAGCTTGCCTTTGAACACAATAAACCCAAACATACTTAAATGACAAATCAGGACATGCCACATTATAAAAAAAAATCATTACAAAAGCACCATGTAATTATATCATCATTTAATAGTACGCTTCAAAATGAATTTTGAAATTTAAAGTCAAATACAAAAACTTCCAATTTTTTGTTGAGCCCCACGGTTAAAACATAGTCACAATTTGGAAAAGTCTCTTTTTATTAATCAGTTTCTCTAAGATGGTACCCACGTATCTCAAATCATAAAATCATCGAGCTAGCCGAGTCAATGCAACTACCAAGCTCAACTCCTAAATTTTGGGCGACCCAAGTCGAACCCAAAACAACCGTTTATAAAATGTATTCAAAATATTTATAAATCCAAAAACTATTTTAATAAAATTTCCACCCATTCAAATTTTGGAGCTCAACTTAACCCAATCGCTAAACAATAATTTTTTTTTAAAAAAATTCAAGTGAGAAATCATAAATCTCAAACAACCACTTTGTAAATCCCAAAAATTCAAAATAGAATAAATATCCTCTTTATTAGCAACTTAACCAAAAATCAAACTTTTAAAGAATTAAACTCAAACTTCTCTTTTGATTCTGTGTCAAAACACAAATTAAAACAAAATCACTTTTCTTAATGAAAACTCTTAAAGCAACATGTGGTCAAACCATATAAGACCACAAAACACGTTTTAAAGTTTAACCTAAAATTTCTTTACTAGAAAATAAGGTTAACGTCTAAATGTATTCTCATAGGTGGCAACATATATAGCACCGAACAATTACGGTCAAAGGCAAAGTGTACCACCGTATAATCCATCGTTATTTAAAATCATTATTGGCATAAAGCTAAAGTTTTCAAACAACATCACACCCAAGTATGAACTTAGAAAACATCATCAACAAAAGATTTCCCGAGAAATCAAAAGCAATTATAATCACCTAAGTGAAATAACCTCAACATGATAAAACACAGCAAGTAACATCCAAGTGAAATTAATTGTTAATCATAGCATCAACACCAAATAAAGACTGACAGACATCACCTATAGCATGTAGGCTGAGTGTTTGAAAACAAAAGATGACATTTTAAAAGACAAGACACAGATCCTAATTCTGTAGTAGTTCCTATGACACGACATCAACTTATCATGCCAAAACACATAACACATAACATGTATACGACCTTGGTTTGAAACCAAAGCTCTGATACAAAGTTTGTCATGACCCAACTCATGGATCGCGACCGGCGCTAGGGTATGGGTATGGTTGTACCAAATCCCGTAGCTAGCCTTACGGATAACCAACAAATACATAAACCTGCAAGAAAACCAATGCTCGGGGACAACCGAGACTTCAGCCTAGTTCTAGCAGTTCATAATATACAACATTTACTATAATGTGCTCAGCCAACTCTAAGTCTTAAACATGGCAGAAATTCATATTAGCCCAAGTTAATAAAACAATGCCAAAATAGCAATAATCCATTGAATAAGTTTATAACAAGTATTAGACATATAAGACTTCTAATTTATACTGCGGTTTAAGAATGAAATCAGTTTAATAACTTTATTAAATAAAGTAAAACCTCCGAGGAAATAAAGAATCGGAGAGCAGCTGACTCGCTCAAATCATAACCCTGGAAAAATTGGAAAAACAACAGGGTCAGATATACTGAGATGAGTTCATACCACTATTTACATTTATAAAGTGGAAAACCTTTAAAAATCTTTTAAATCATTTAATATGAACATCATGTATCGTAGTTGGAACCAGAATCCACAATACCATATATATCCATAATCTAATAGGCCTGGTCCCGAGAGCTGAGCTACATCGAGTTACCACCGACCATTCTTAATCCATAACAAGAGTTCCGAGAGCTTAGCTACACCGAGTTACTCTACTGGTCCCGAGAGCTATGCTCACACCGAGTTACCACCACATATCACATACCTTATCTAGATCAAAACCGGTGCACACGCAGTACTAATGATGCCCATTAGGTAGCACGTTCCAACTAGAAGCCATAATGATAAAACAGTTCGAAATATACGTACAGTATATATTTATATATTAGAATAATAACAATTTACTTAATAAAGCGGTAAATAGTAAGTACAAACTCACTGCTCGCTAATCCACGTGATAACCTGACAAGCAATTAATCCTGGTTCGTCTCCAAAGCACGAACAGTCGACGAGTCTAGACAATATAAATAATTATTAAATTGAACCCTAATTCTAGAGAGTACTAGACGCCACATTGGACCAGTACAAATGATAAATTAAAGCATAGCCACACAGAGTAAACACGATTCTCAAATAATTTATAATGCCAAAAACTAATACAAGTCTATTGAGTTCTCGTTTTAAAATCCGATTGTGAAAATATCATTTGAATAATAAATTAAATCAATTTCCAAATAGTGGGTTAGCCGAGTTACTGTAACTACCAAACTACCTCACATGTCGGGCGACCCAAGTCTAACACGACCCAAATATTTTATCAAAATTATAAACCATAGTTTATATTTCCAAAAATATATTTATTGATAAAATAATAATTAAATATTAAAACGGAACTCAATAGCTTAAAAAACAAGTAACTAATAGTTACCGACAAATTACTTAACTAAAATAAATTAAGAAAAAAAATTAAAAGCTAAAACGTAAATTAGCCAAATTGGCACGTCAAGCTAAAGTTTAGATTAAACAATAATTACCCAAGTAATTATATGAATTTAGGCTATAAAAATAATTATCGTTTTTTAATATAATTATTAATACCAAATCAATTATAATTAAATAACATTATTTTTCAAATTTAATATAATGTAATCAATTAGCAATTGAGTCGTCAAACGATATACGGAACTTTAGTTTCAAATCGGAATTTTAATAACTTCCATAAATTATATTTATTATGTTTAAACACCATAGCTTATCGTTTGAAATATTCAAATAGAAACAAATGATATGAACATTTGAAATTTCACTTACCGTAAGGTATCTTTTCGGAAATATTTAAATTAGAAACAAGCAAGGTTTTAGTATTTAAAATGGGAAAATAAAAATCTACGTTATGCATTTGTCTGTAGAGAGTGAATGACCTAAATAATTCCTTTTGTTTTAATTATCATATTTTGTAATTTAAGAAAATAATTTTTTGCTTTGATATTTTATATGTCTTATATGAATTCATAGTCCTTATATGAATTCATAACTACTATATATTGGCAAGAGTTTTGAATTGTGCAATGACCTGTTCATTATGGATGGTCATGCTCTTATTACGTGCATTGGAATATAAAAACAAGAACAATACACAGTGAAGGGTCGAACAAGACAAGAATTTCATGATTAAAATTAACTCAATTATCAACAATCACTATCATTCATAGCCTTAGAAACACATAAATAGAATTAAGAAAAAGAACCATCAGCAGTAACCACAAGAACACACACAGTCAAGAATCTCAACAAAACGGTGAATCGTACGGCGTCTAAAACTAGAAAGATTGAACGTACCGGATTGAGATTCAATGCCTAAGGATCGAATAGGATCATTAGAACAGAAGCAATGGAGAAACCCACTTCAGACCGATGCTAAGAACGATAGAGATACGAGTTATAATACGGCAAAGCGATATCGAATGAATAATGAAGGAAAATATGTGAATAACTTGCCGAATCCAAAAGTTAATGATAAGAGATGATGGTAGAATGTTACAGAGTGCTTCAGGGCGAGGGAGTCGGCTAGGGTTGATAGAAAACAATAGAATATGAAAAATAGGGTTTAAAAAACAAAACACGTTTATTTAAATAGCCAAAATCCTGTAAAAGAACAGTGCACATTCATGCACTTGAGTGCACGATCGTGCACTCCAATGCTCCTCCAACAAGCCTCAAATTTTGATCCAACGGTCAATTTATGTCGTGCACAGCATATCCAAAAATGAGTCCGATCCAACGGTTCAATTGGGAGATATGAATGGTTTATCAAAATATGTCAGATTTAGACGGCACACGAACACAACATCGATTATAATCTGAATACAAATGAAATCACTATTGAAAACTCACACGACACATGCGACACATACAAGATACAAATCCAACCCCAATTAAAATTTCACACTTGCTAAGTCAACCATTAATAATCCGAAACTAAGTTGGAAACACAACAAAACCATGACAGAAATATATGGGATATTACAGCAAATGTTTGGCTTAAATCGCTAAAAAGGTGAAACGTTTGGATTTGTTTCGTAACGTTTTAAAAGTTTGGATTGGTTTCGTTACTTTTTAAATGTTTGGTTTGCTTTCGTAACATTTGTAATATGTTTTGCTTAAATCGCTAAAAAGGCGAAATGTTTGGTTTTGTTTTCGTAATTTCTGTAAACGTTTAGATTGGTTTTGTTACGTTTTAAATGTTTGGCTTAAATCGCTAAAAAGGGGAAACGTTTGGATTGGTGTCGTAAAATTTTAAACGTTTGGTTTCAATTGCTAAAAAGGTGAAACGTTTGGATTTCTTTCGTAACGTTGTAAACGTTTGGCTTAAATCTCTAAAAAGTTTAAACGTTTGGTTTTATTTCGTAACATTTTAAACGTTTGGCTTAAATTTCTAAAAAGGGGAAACGTTTGGTTTTTTTCGTAACGTTTGTAAACGTTTGGCTTAAATCGCTAAAAAGGTGACACGTTTGGATTTGATTCGTAATGTTTTAAATGTTTGGCTTAAATCGCTAAAAAGGTGAAACGTTTGGTTTTCTTTCAAACGTTTGTAAACGTTTGATTAAATCGCTAAAAAGGTGAAACGTTTGGATTTGTTTCATAACATTTAGATTGGTTTCGTAACTTTTGAAACCTTTGGCTTATATCGCTAAGAAGGTGAAACGTTTGGATTTGTTTCATAACGTGTATAAATGTTTGGATCGGTTTCTTAACGTTTTCGTAATGATTTGAACGTTAGGATTTGATATATAACGTTTAAAACGTTTGGCTTAAATCGCTAAAAAGGTAAAAAGTTTGGATTTGTTTCGTTACGTTTGTAAACGTTTTGTAGCGTTTTAAAATTTTAGTGATTAAAATGTTTGGATTGGTTTTGTAACGTTTGGCTTAAATCGCTGATAAGGTGACCGTTTGGATTTATTTTCTAGCGTTTGTAAACGTTTGGCTTAAATCGCTAAAAAGGTGAAACATTTGGATTTGTTTCGTAACATTTTAAAAGTTTGGCTTAAATCGATAAAAAAATGTGAAACGTTTGGATTTGTTTTGTAACGTTTTAATCGTTTGGATTTCTTTCGTAATGTTTTAAATGCCAAACGTTTGTTTAAATGTTTGGACTGGTTTTGTAACATTTGTAAACGTTTGGCTTAAATCGCTAAAAAGGCGAAACGCTTGGTTTTGTTTCGTAACGTTTTTATACGTTTGGCTTAAATCGTTAAAAAGGGGAAACGTTTGGATTTGTTTCGTAACGTTTTAAACGTTTGAGTTTGGATTTGTTTCCTAACGTTTTAAACGTTTGGATTGGTTTCATAATGTTTGTAAACGTCATTTTGCTTAAATCGCTAAAAAGGTGAAATGTTTGGATTTGTTTTGTAACATTTTAAATTTTTGGATTAGTTTCATAACGTTTTTAACGTTTGGCTTAAATCGCTAAAAAGGTGAAAAGTTTTATTTTTTTTTTCGTAACGTTTTAAACGTTTGGATTGGTTTTGTAACGTTATAAACGTTTGGCTTAAATCGGGTTTTGTTTCGTAACATTTTAAACGTTTGGATTTGTTTCGTAACGTTTAAAACGTTTGGATTGGTTTCATAATGTTTGTAAACGTCATTTGGCTTAAATCGCTAAAAAGGTGAAATGTTTGGATTAGTTTAATAACATTTTAAACGTTTGAATTAGTTTCGTAACGTTTTAAACGTTTGGCTTAAATCTCTAAAAAGGGGAAACGTTTGATTTTTTTTGTAACGTTTTAAACGTTTGGATTGGTTTTGTAACGTTCTAAGCGTTTGGCTTAAATCGGGTTTTGTTTCATAACAGTTTAAGCGTTTGGATTGGTTTCGTTTGTTTTTGTTTCGTAACGTTTTTAGCGATTGAAACCTTTGGATTTGTTTCACCTTTTTTGCGATTTAAACCAAACGTTTTCAAACGTTACTAAACAAAATGTTTCCGCTTTTTATCAATTTAAGCCAAACGTTTACCAACGTTACGAAACAAGTTTCACCTTTTTAGCGATTTAAGCCAAACATTTACAAACATTACGAAACAAATCCAAGCGTTTAAAATGTTACAAACAAAACCAAACATTTACAAACGTTACGAAACAAATTCAAACAATTTAGCCAATTGTTTACAAACGTTAAAAAACAAATCCAAGCGATTTAAGCCAAACGTTTACAAACGTTACGAAACAAATCCATGCAAACGTTACAAAACAAATCCAAACATTTCACCTTTTATACGATTTAATCCAAACGTTTAAAATGTTATGAAACCAATCCAAACGCTTAAAACTTTATGAAACAAATCAACCTTTACAAATGTTTGGATTTGTTTTGTAACGTTTGTAAACGTTTGGCTTAAATAGCTAAAAAGGGGAAACATTTATATTGGTTTCGTAACGTTTTAAATGTTTGGCTTCAATCGGTAAAAAGGTGAAACATTTGGATTTGTTTTGTAATGTTTTAAACTATTGAATTTGTTTCGTAACGTTTGTAAACGTTTAGCTTAAATCTCTAAAAAGGTGAAACGTTTGGTTTTATTTCATAACGTTTTAAACGTTTGTATTTGTTTCGTAACATTTTAACGTTTGGCTTAAATCGCTAAAAATGTGAATGTTTGGATTTGTTTCGTAACATTTTAAACGTTTGGCTTAAATCTCTAAAAAGGTGAATAAGCGAAACAAATCCAAACGTTACGAAACAAATCCAAACGTTTCACCTTTTTAGCGATTGAAGCTAAACGTTTACAAACATTACGAAACAAATCCAAACGTTTCACCTTTTTACCTATTTAAATCGCAAACGTTTGAATTTGTTTCACCTTTTTAGAATCAAATCCAAACTTTTAAAACGTAACGAAAAAATCAAAATGTTTTCCCTTTTCAACTACTTAAGCCAAACGTTTACAAACGTTAAAAAAAATCCAAGCGATTTAAGCCAAATGTTTACAAACGTTAAGAAACAAATCCAAATGTTTCCCCTTTTTTACGATTTAAGCCAAACGTTTAAAACGTTACAAAACCAATCCAAACGTTTAAAACATTATAAAACAAATCCACGTTTGTAAACGTTTGGCTTAAATTGGTAAAAATGTGAAACATTTGGATTTGTTTCGTAACGTTTGTAAACGTTTGAATTTGTTTCGTAACGTTTGTAAACGTTTGGCTTAAATCGCTAAAAAGGTGAAATGTTTGGTTTTTTTTTTGTAACATTTTAAACATTTAGATTGGTTTTGTAACGTTTTAAACGTTTAGCATAAATCGGATTTTGTTTCGTAACGTTTTAAACGTTTAGCATAAATCGGATTTGTTTTGTAACGTTTTTAGTGATTGAAACGTTTGGATTTGTTTCACCTTTTTAGCGATTTAAGCCAAACGCTACGAAACAAAACGTTTCCCCTTTTTATCAATTTAAGCCAAACGCTTACAAACGTTACGAAACAAGTTTCACCTTTTTATCGATTTAAGCCAAACGTTTACAAACGCTACGAAAGAAATCCAAACGTTTAAAACATTACGAACAAAACCAAACGTTTACAAACGTTACGAAACAAATCCAAACGATTTAAGCCAATTGTTTACAAACGTTAAAAAAAATCCAAGTGATTTAACCCAAAAGTTTGCAAACGTTACTAAACAAATCCATACAAACGTTATGAAACAAATCCAAACGTTTCACCTTTTTTACGATTTAAGCCAAACATTTAAAACGTTACGAAACCAATCCAAATGTTTAAAACGTTACGAAACAAATCTACATTTGTAAACGTTTGGCTTAAGTTGCTAAAAATGAGAAACGTCTGGATTTGTTTCGTAACGTTTTCAAATGTTTGAATTTGTTTCGTAACGTTTGTAAACGTTTAGCTTAAATCGCTAAAAAGGTGAAATCCAAACGTTTCACCTTTTTAGTGATTTAAGCCAAACGTTTATAAACGTTACGAAAAAAATCTAAAAGTTTCACATTTTTAGGAATTTAAACCAAACGTTTAAGAACGTTACGAAACAAATCCAAACGTTTCACCTTTTTAGAGATTTAAGATAAACATTTACAAACGTCACGAAAATATTCCAAACGTTTCACCTTTTTAGCGATTTAAGCCAAACGTTTACAAACGTTGTGAAACAAATCCAAACGTTTCACCTTTTCAGCGATTGTCGCCAAACGTTTAAAACATTACGAAACCAATCCAAACATTTAAAACATTATGAAACAAAACTAAAAGTTTCACCTTTTCAGCGATTTAAGCCAAACGTTTACAAATGTTACGAAACAAATCCAAATGTTTAAAACGTTACGAAACAAATCCAAACGTTTCACATTTTTAGTTATTTAAGCCAAACATTTAAAACGTTAGGAACCTAATCTAAACGTTTGGCTTAAATTGCTAAAAAGGTGAAATATTAGGATTTGTTCCGTAATGTTTGTAAACGTTTGGCTTAAATCTCTAAAAAGGTGAAACATTTGGATTTTTGGCTTAAATTACTAAAAAGGGGAAACGTTTGGCTTAAATCGCTAAAAATGTGAAACGTTTGGAGTAGGTTGGTAACGTTTTAAATATTTGGCTTAAATCGCTAAAAAGAGAAAATGTTTAAAACGTTACGAAACAAATTCCAAAATTTAAAACGGTACGAAACAAATCCAAACGTTACGGAAAAAACTAAATGTTTCACCTTTTAAGCGATTTAAGCCAAACGTTTACAAACGTTACGAAACAAAAACAAACGTTTAAAACGTTATGAAACAAATCCAAACGTTTTCCCTTTTTAGCGATTTAAGCCAAACGTTTAAAATATTACGAAACCAATCCAAATGTGTAAAACGTTACGAAACAAATACAAACGTTTCACCTTTTTAGCGACTTAAGCCAAACGTTTACGAATGTTACAAAACAAATCCAAACGTTTAAAATGTTACGAAACAAATCCAAATGTTTCCCCTTTTTAGCGATTTAAGCCAAACATTTACAAACATTAAGAAACAAATCCAAACCTTTCACATTTTTAGCAATTTAAGCCAAACGTTTACAAACACTATGAAACAAATCTAAAGGTTTCAAAATTTTAGCGATTGAAGCTAAACGTTTACAAACGTTACAAAACAAATCCAAACGTTTCACTTTATTAGCGATTAAAGCCAAACGTTTATAAATATTACGAAACAAATCTTAACGTTTCCCCTTTTTAGCGATTGAAGCCAAATGTTTGCAAATGTTACGAAACAAAACCAAATGTTTCACCTTTTTAGCAATTTAAGCTAAACTTTTACAAACGTTACGAAAAAAATCCAAACCTTTCCCCTTTTTAGCGATTTAAGCCAAGAGTTTAAAACTTCACAAAACAAATCTAAACGTTTAAAACCTTACGAAACAAATCCAAACGTTTCACCTTTTTAGCGATTTAAGCCAAACGTTTACAAACGTTACGAAACCAATCCAAACGTTTAAAACGTTACGAAACAAACGTTTGCATTTATTTCGTAACGTTTTTGTTTCGTAACGTTCTAAACGTTTGGAAACAAATCCAAACGTGTCACCTTTTTAGAGATTTAAGCCAAACGTTACGAAACCAAAAAGGTTACGAAACAAATCCAAACGTTTCACCTTTGAGCGATTTAAGCCAAACATTTACAAACGTACGAAACAAATCCAAACGTTTCCCCTTTTAAGCTATTTAAGACAAACGTTTAAAATATTACAAAACAAATCCAAACATTTACAAACGGTACGAAACAAATCCAAACGTTTCACCTTTTTAGCGATTTAATCCAAACGTTTACAAACGTTACCAAACCAATCAAAATGTTTCACCTTTTATGTGATTTAAGCTAAAAGTTTAAAACGTTACAAAACCAATCCAAACGTTTACAAACTTACGAAAAAAAATCCAAATGTTTCACCTTTTTAGCGATTTAAGCCAAATGATTACAAACGGCAGGAAACAAATCCAAACTTTTCACATTTTTAGCGATTTAAGCCAAATGTTTACAAAGATTACGAAGAAAATCCAAACGTTTCACCTTTTTAGAAATTTAAGCCAAACGTTTACAAACGTTACGAAACAAATCCAAACGTTTCCCCTTTTTAGCGATTTAAGCCAAATGTTTTCAAATGTTACGAAACCAAGCCAAATGTTTGGATTGGTTGCGTAACAGTTTAAACGTTTGGCTTAAATCGCTAAAAAGGTGAAACGTTTGGATTTGTTTCGTAACGTTGTAAACGTTTGGCTTAAATGTTTGGTTTTGTTTCGCAACGTTTGTAAACGTTTGGCTTAAATCGATAAAAAGGGGAAACGTTTGGTTTTGTTTTGTAACATTTGTAAACATTTGGCTTAAATCGCTAAAAAGGTGAAACGTTTAAAACGTTACAAAACCAATCCACACATTTCACCTTTTTAGCGATTTAAGACAAACGTTAAGAAACAAATCCAAATGTTTCACCTTTTTAGCGATTGAAGTCAAACGTTTACAAACGTTACGAAACAAATCCAAACGTTTCACCTTTTTAGCAATTTAAGCCAAACATTTTCAAACGTTACGAAACAAATCCAAACGTTTACGTAACGTTTTAAACGTTTGGATTTGTTTCCTAACGTTTTAAACGTTTGGCTTAAATTGCTAAAAAGGTGAAACGTTTGGTGTTGTTTTATAACGTTTGTAAACATCTGGCTTAAATCCATAAAAAGGTGAATTGTTTGGATTTGTTTCGCAATATTTTAACCGTCTGGATTTGTTTCGTGATGTTTTAAACGTTTGGATTGGTTTCGAAATATTTGTAAACGTTCGGATTATATCGCTAAAAATGTGAAACGTTTGGATTTGATTTATAACGTTTTAAGCGTTTTGATTTGGTTTCGTAATATTTTAAACTTTTGGCTTAAATAGCTAAAAAAGTGAAACGTTTGGATCTATTTCGTAACATTTTAAATGTTTGGCTTAGATTGCTAAAAAGGTGAAACGTTTGGATTTGTTTCATAGCGGTTTTAAATGTTTGGCGTAAATCACAAAAAAGGTGAAACGTTGGCTTTGTTTTAAAATGTTTGTAAACGTTTGGCCTAAATTTCTAAAAAGGTGAAATGTTTGGTTTTGTTTCGTAATGTTTGTACACGTTTGGCTTAAATTGCTAAAAAGGTGAAACGTTTGGTTTTGTTTCGTAACGTTTGTGAACGTTTGACTTTAATCGCTAAAAATGTGAAACGTTAGGATTTTTTTGTAAAGTTTGTAAACGTCTGGCTTAAATCGCTAAAAAGGTGAAACGTTTGGATTTGTTTCGTAACGTTTTAAACGTTTGGATTTTTTTTTGTTATGTTTGGCTTAAATCGCTAAAAAGGTAAAACGTTTGGATTGGTTTCGTAAAGTTCGTAAATTTTTGGCTTAAATCTCTAAAAAGGTGAAACGTTTGAATTTGTTTCGTAACGTTATAAAAGTTTGGATTGGTCTTTGTGACGTTTGTAAACATTTGGCTTGAACTGCTAAAAAGGTGAAATGTTTGGTTTTGTTTCTTAATGTTTGTAAACGTTTGGCTTAAATCGCTAAAAATGTGAAACATTTGGATTTGTTCATAACATTAAAAACGTTTGGCTTAAATCACTAAAAAGGTGAAACGTTTGGATTTGTTTCGAAACGTTTGTAAATGTTTGGCTTAAATTGCTAAAAAGGTGAAACGCTTGTTATTGTTTCGCAACGTTTGTGAACGTTTGTCTTAAATCGCTAAAAATGTTAAATGTTGGCTTTGTTTCATAATGTAAACGTTTGGCTTAAATCGCTAAAAAGGTGAAACGTTTGGATTTGTTTCGTAATGTTTACAAACGTTTGGATTGGTTTCGTAACTTTTTTAACTTTTGGCTTAAATCGCTAAAAATGTGAAACGTTTGGATTTGTTTCGTAACGTTTGTATACGTTTGGCTTAAATTGTTAAAAAAGTGAAACGTTTGGATTAGTTTCGTAACGTTTTTAAAGTTTGGATTGGTTTCGTAACGTAATTCAGTGGCGAATCACAGTAAGCTTGACATTTTATCGTTTGGATGGATGAATTTAAAGTTATATTGAGTTAAAGTTTTAGGCCACGAAATGATACTATCATTTTAACGATAATAGGATTGAATTATAGCGTTTTGAGCCTGGATTATGCGTTATGCACGTGTTAGGAGCGTTTTTATATTGGAAGCACGTCGAGAATTGCGCCAGGGAGAATTTATGGGGCTGTGCGCGCGCATAGTCCAAGAACTGCGCGGGCGCACAGTCCAGGAACTGCGCGGGCACACAGTCCTCTGTGCAGCCGCACTTACAGACGTGCGCACGCACAGTAAATCCGCTGATCGACCCGTTTTGAGAAAATTTGTCGTACATGCATATCGAGATTTGAAATCGATTAGTATTCAATTAATTATCGATTAACTTGAGACGTTAACCTAATGAGGTTAAACGAGAATTGATTTAGAAGTGATATTCGATCCGTAAACGAGTTAGATACCGTTTATCGGAGTATATGCTTGAGAAGCACGACGGTTAATAAGAGTAGTGAGTCATGTTTTGAGTCTAGAATCAATCTTAGAGTAGGATTCTGATTTGAATCGTTCATTTAATATCGTTTTAGATCTGGCAAGGCAAGAAGCAACTGGACCGGGAGCTCGAGAAGTTTGATGTTTCCGAGCACTGACGTATTTTGGATAAACGTTTTTTGTGAGTTCGTTTGTTTACTTTTCAAGTATTTAAAAAGTATATCGTTTTTACATCGCAAATGCTTTATATCATTTCATTACATGGCATTTGTTTATATCGTGAATGTTTATATGGAATTGCATTCATACTTGAATTTGAAACCAGTATAGATCCGATGAAACATACCTTCCTATTGGGCGGCAATAGGACTGTGTGATCACCTGTTTTGATTTGAGAAGTTATGAAAAGGGCCCATCTTATCGAATATCGAACATCGAATATCGTATCATATCGAAGTTGAAATATATATCGAATTGGATACGAGGTTTAACTCGGTTGAACCATCTCAGGACCCGTATCTAGTGGATTTAACTCGGTTGAACTATCTCGGGACCCAACTCTTGGGATAAAGAGACGGTAGAGGTTGAATTTGGGTGAATTATCTCGGGACCCTACCAATTGGATCGGTCGATTTGATTATTATCGTTATTATCGTATATCGATAGATATTTGGAGAATAGGAATTCATCTGGATCAATTACTTGGCCGCATTTGATCGAATCGTTTACATTATCGATTTTATTTTTATTGAAATGCTTATTAGTAATTATGCAAACTCACTCAGTAAATTCCCATATACTGACCCCTCGTAGCTTTCCCTTACAGGTGAAATACGTTTTTGAAGCAACGGACTTCTATCCTACTTCCAGAAGTCTGTATTTTTGAAACTATATGAAGAAACAGTACTTTACTCTTAGAGCTGCAGTAGATATATGTTTTGTATCATATGGTTTTCTGTAGATATAAGTTTAATGTTTTAAAGTTATGAATGTTTTACGCTTGCTGCATTATTTAATGTTTGTGATTGCCAAAGGATATGTATACCTGGCCTGTTTTGTTGCATGACACGTGTATGAGTATGTCATGCATGATGTTTGATGTTTGCAAGAAATTGATGTACGTTTTTAGGCTTGCTACGGGTTTTGGAGCAACCACTCCCATTCCCTAGCGCCGGTCTCTGCCCATGAGATTGGGTCGTGACAGTTCATAAAGAAAAGAGTTTTCATTTGTTAAGATGTAGGACAGTATAAGTCATTGCCGGAAATATTTATAATATTTGAAAGGCGGTTCGGTCAATAAAAGAAAGTGTTTCTTTTGTCTAACCAAAAGACATTGAAATGGAAATTGCATTAATTATTGTGAATACTTAAAGGGCAATGATGAGAGGAACGACAATTCTATCAAGAATGTGTCTATCTCATGTTCCAATGTCAATTACTCATTCAAAAGCTTGGGTATTGAATACCGATGCTAATTCTCACATTTGTTTATCTTTTACGGATTTAGTAAAAGTGAGAAAGATAGAAAAAATATGAAGTAATCTTAAAGCTTGGGAATGATGCAAGCGTTGCGATAAGAGCTATAGGATCAACTTCAGTTCTCTTAAATAAACATAAGTTGTACTTAAATAAGTATTTTTGTACTTATCCTATATATATATAAATATCATGTCCGAATTTGTGTGACAAATTTGTTAGTTGATTTTCTATTTACAAAGAATATTTGTAGTATTATGTTTGATAATATGAAGTTGGGTAGTATGTACAAAATGGTCTTTATTACTTGAATAAAGATGTTTAATGCAAAAGATGTTTTAGAAATTAATACCATAAGTTATCAAATCTATAAACAACTTTGGCATTTATGATTAGGACATATTGCAAAAGATAGACTTAGCAAGTTAGATAGGATGGGAATCTTCAGCTTCCAATTTGTGAATCGTATCTTAAAGGCAAAATGGCCTGATTATTCTTTGTGGTACAAAGTGGTAGAGCCAAGGCCATTTAAGAGATCATACATAGTGATGTATATGGTATGAACGAACCAAGGTAGATAGTTATACTTCATTTTCTACATCGATGATTTATCACGATATAGTTAAGTTTGTATTATGAAGAACAAACATGAAGATTTTGAAATGTTCAAATGACTTCAAGAATGAAATAGAAAACCAAATTGGAAAAGGTATTAAAACTTTACAATGTGATCGAAAAGGGAAAAATACTAGAGTACAGAATTTGATACGTTCCTAAAAGGAATCTGGTATTCTTTTTCAACTTACTCCTTGAGAGCACCATGGTTGAATGGTGTGTCTGTCAAGAAGGAGGTATCGTACAATGTGGGACATGATACGATCAATAATGAGCTATATACTTACTTATCCATCTCGTTATGGGGTCATGCACTTCTTACCGCAAATAAAATTATAAATTGAATTCCAACTAAATCCGCTGCATAAATACCTTATGTGATATAGTGTGGAATCAAGTCTTAAGGATGTTAAGATTTGAGGGTGTTCAGAACATATCATGTAACTCATATCCGATAAATTTGGAATCAAAATCAATAATGGAAAGGTTATTTTTGATATCCTAAAGACAGTTTAGGATGATATTTCTATATTCTAACCGAACAAACAATCGTTGTTTATCGGTGGTAGTCTTACTTGATAAAGCGTTTATTCAAGAGGGAGACAAAGAAATGAATATAGAATTAGATGAGGAGTCATCTAGTTACCAACAAAAGAATGAATCAATGAAGATTGATCAAACCCACTAAAAGCCGGAATTAGTAAAAGAATCTACATTAACATCTCGAAGATCAAGTAGATAGACTATTTCGTCCACCTGAGAGATATGGTTTTCCCGCATGATAAACAAGAGTTGTTTAGTCATGGAGAAAAAGATCAAGTGTTGATCCCTCTACTTATGTAGAAGCTATATATGATATAGATTCTTAAAAAATGGTTAGAAGCAGTAAAATCTGAAATGGATTCCATTTATAGTAACCAAATTTTGGGAGCTAGTAGATCCATCCGAAGGTATTATACCGATAAGGATTAACTAGATCTTCATGTGTAAAATTGGTACTAATGGAAAGGTGGAGACCTTTAAAGATAGGCTTGTTGCAAATGAGTTTTGCTAGAGGCAAGAAATTGTATTGTGAATACACTTTCTCGCTGGTAGCCATGCTTAAGTCCATTCAGATTCTTCTTGCCATAGCTACATATGTAAATTATATGGTTGGACATGTTTATATAAGAACCACATTCCTTAATAGTTAAATTAAGGAGTATATCTATATGGAACAAGCCGAGGATTTTAAATCCGAAGAAGGTTCTGAGGCGTGTAAGCTAAAATGATCAATAGTGAATGGAAACAAAGCTTCGACATTCGTCGTCTTGAAAAAGACGTAAGAAGTTATGAATTTATTAAAAAGGATGATAAACCCAATGTTTACAAGAAGGTTAGTGGGAGCAGACTCACTTTCGTGATCTTGTATGAAGATAACATATTACTAATAAATAATAATATCGAAATGTTAACTTCTGTAAAACTTTAGTTTATCTAATACGTACTCCATCAAAGACTTTAGAGAGGTAGCCTAAATTCTCAGTATTAGACTCTATCGAAATAGATCTAAGAGAATAATTGGTTTCTTATAAAGGCTCTGCTTAGAAAAGATGTTGAAGTAGTTCAATATTGAAGTTATAAGAGAGGATTGATACTAATTAGGCATGAAATTCTTCTTTCAAAGGGAATCTTTTCTGAGACTTTTGAAGAAAGAAAGAATCTAGCAAAGATACCATAGGCTTCGACAATTGGCAGTCTGATGTATGAGTTTGTCACTTACAAAGCTAGAAATTGTGTATGCAATTAGCGGGACTAATCGGTTTCAATCCAATCCATGTTGAGAACATTGGATGCTTGTTAAGAATATCTTTAACTACTTTTGAAGAACTAAAGATATGATATGAACAAATGGAGAACGAGATTTTTAAGTAGACCGTTTTACAGATTATGATTAATAATCAGATATGGATAATAGAGAGTCTATCTGCGGATTCATATTTATCTATAAAAAAGGAGTAGTGAGCTAGAAGTGTTCTAAGCAAGAATTAACTCCAGATTCTATTATAGAAGCCGAGTATAGGCAAAAGCCAAAACGAAACTCTCTGAACCGTGCAATAAGGTCAACCAAAACACGGCTCTCGCAGATAAGTTTTGGCTGGTACAACCACTCTATTGTCCACTTCTAATAAACGTGATTGACCAAATTCTAGATCATCTTCTTGAATCGTATAACTGTCAAAAGTGAGCCTCGGTGCGGAGAGCATCAGATTCACTCGAATATGATGAGAGGAGATGTCGTAATAGAAGGTGTTTGGATAAATTAGTTCGTAATTGAACTAAGTACGGTTTTCTTCCATTAAGTCGACAGTTGCTCTTTTCTACGACCACAATGGTGCTACTGTCCTAGCAAAAGAAACCGGGTCTCACAACTTATCCGAACATAAGGAAAGGCATTATCATATTATCTAAATAAAATGTTGGAAAGAGAAAAATGTTTCTCTAATAGATAGCATCAGCCAGTAACAAGGTTGACCCACTGTCAAAGCCTATGACTTAAGATTAATTAAGGTTTACATGACTTAAAGTCATTAAGATTTATATCTTGTGAAGATGGGGCTTAGATATAGTTGTCAATGGCACTAGTGCAAGCGGGAGATTGTTAGTAGTATGTGCCCTAGGGCCATTTGATCGTGTATATTTGTAGAACTAATCCCAATGGAAAAGATATATATGTTTTATTTGAACTAAGTGTTCGTTTATTACGTATTGTCCTTATCACATTGTGATAGAATCTATTCTTAAGGTGTTAAGAATATGAGTGACAGATTCCATTATACATGTGATCTAAATAACCGTTCACGATCGATGGGGTCCTGCGAATAAGGGCATCGCATTATCTCGGAAAGATCGTCACCTCTATTTATTCTCCTGATTAGTAAAGAGTTACTAATTATAGGAAGTAGTGAGTCTCATACTACCTGATGGGGATCAGAATAAACATGCGGACACTCAAGGTGTTGAGTGAGTCGAACAAGTGACGCTAGATGACTTATACATGGTAATTCATCAAAGTCAATTCAATGTCATCTAGTTCATAAGTGTACATATGTCCTTTGACTTGCGATGGCACTATCTTGTATAGGTGATTAGAGCTTGATACTCCTTAACCCTAGATCTTTCATGAGCTTGGGCCGCGGGATGTGTTGGCTTTAGTTAGTTGTATATGGAGATAGGGGTTTAACCTAGAAAGGATTTATCACTCTGGATGAACGGAGACAAGATTCTATGCTATCTCGAATTGTTCTTGATGGATGATAAAACCTGCGCAGGTGTATATGACTTACTTAGAAAGTTGTTTCTAGTGGAAGTCATATTTATCAAGAATTAGAATGAGAGATGAGGTCATATGATCAAGACAAACAATGTTTGACTTAACCGTGACACTAGTTGAGATTGGAATCTTAGATGAAGGGAGTTTAGAGTGTACGGTAATTATGAACATTGGTTCGTTAGGACTGCATCGAAACATTCATCTCTATTTAGGGGTCGTGATATGTTGCTAGACGTCACTCTCGATCTACGAGAATTAATAATAAATGGGATTTAATTATTTAATATAAGAAAGGCGTTTCTTATGACTCTCGTTGCCATATAGATGTGAGCCTAGTTAGTCACACACAATAGAGTGTGCAATCGATTGAGTTTAGAAAGATAGATTTCGTATAGATACTAGCATATCTCGGAAATTAATCTAAGATGAAAAACAAGTAAAAATTAGGGACTAATTTGTAAAAGTTATAAATTAGTAGAAACCTAATAGTATTATGTCCAAGTTAGTTAGGGACTAATTTATAATTACTTCTACTTAAATCACTAATCATAAGTAAATGGAATGATGATGTCATGGTGATAATGTAATGAGATAAGCTTATGTCATATATGTGACGTCATATGATGACATCACCTATATGATGTCACCTATGTTATGTCACCACATGAAAGGTGTCATGTGATGGCAACACCTTTTCTTGGTGTGTGACACCTAGTGCTTGTCCTTACTCATTTCAGAAACAACACAACACATATCTCACTACAAGGTTGTAGAGAGAGAAAGTACTTGAAGGAGTTCAAGTAGTCATCAATCACGGGAAAAGATTGGCGACGTTTTTCATACATCCGAGCATGGACGTAATCGCGGCGAGTTTTTGAGCTTAGGGCTGCTCGGCAAGAGGAACTCTTGCGGATTACTTAAAGGCGAGGATTCAATCGGACGCATACTCGTGTGGACGAGCTTGAGGTCGCCGTACTTTCGGGACTACAAGATTCGTTGGAGAATCGACATAGGTATTCTTCTTACGATTCCTAGATGTGTGCTTTAATTACTAAATAATACGACGATCCATTTGTTGTTGATATGATCAACTTTAGGATCCAGATTGTTGGAATTTCGATTTTGAATTGAAATATACGGTTCGAACCCTCGCCTCCCGCTGCGCCAATAATCCAAACGTTTAAAACGTTACGAAACAAATCCAAACGTTTCATATTTTTAGGGATTTAAGCCAAATGTTACAAAACAAATCCAAACATTTCACCTTTTTACCGATTTAAGCCAAACGTTTAAAATGTTATACAACCAATCCAAATGATTAAAATGTTACAAAAAAATCGAAACGTTTAAAACGTTAAGAAACAAATCCAAACGTTTCACATTTTTAGCTATTTAAGCCAAACGTTTACAAACGTTATGTTTTTAGCAATTTAAGCCCAACGTTTACAAACGTTACGAAACAAATCCAAACGTTTTCCATTTTTAGCGATTTAAACAAAATGTTTACAAATGTTATGAAAAAAAATCCAAATGTTTCACCTTTTTAACGATTTAAGCCAAACGTTTACAAACATCACAAAACAAACCAAACGTTTCACTTTTTTTGCGATTTAAGCCAAACGTTTAAAACGTTACGAAACCAATCCAAACATTTAAAAGGTTACGAAACCAATCCAAACGATTAAAACGTTACGAAACCAATCCAAACGTTTCACCTTTTTAGTGATTTAAGTAAAACGTTTACAAACCTTACAAAACAAATCCAAATGTTTCACATTTTTAGCGATTTATGCCAAACATTTAAAATGTTACCAAATATAAGAGCAAACATTACACCTTTTTAGCGATACAAGCCAAATATTTACAAACGTTACGAAATAAAACCAAACGTTTAAAACATTTACAAATGTTACAAAACAAAACCAAACATTTCACCTTTTTAGAGATTTAAGCCAAACATTTAAAATGTTACGAATCAAATCCAAACGTTTCACATTTTTAGTGACTTAAGCCAAACGTTTACAAACGTTATGAAACAAATCCAAACGTTTCACCACTTTTCACTTTTTTTAGCAATTGAATTTGTTTCGTAACATTTTAAACGTTCCGATTTGTTTCGTAACGTTTTAAACGTTTAGGTTTGTTTCGTAACGTTTTAAATGTTTGGATTTGTTTCGTAACGCTTTAAATGTTTGGATTAAATCGTTAAAAAGGTGAAACTTTTTGATTTATTTCGTAATATATTAAACGTTTCTATTTGTTCGTAATATTTTAAACGTATGAATTTTTTTCGTAAAATTTTAAACGTTTGGATTTGTTTCGTAACGTTTTAAAAGTTTGGATTTGTTTGGTAATGTTTTAAACGTTTGGATTAAATTGCTAAAAAGGTGAAACGTTTGAATTTGTTTCGTAATGCTTTAAACGTTTGGATTTGTTTCGTAATGTTTTAAACGTTTGGATTTGTTTCGTAGCGCTTTAAATGTTTGGATTATATTGCTAAAAAATGAGAAACATTTTGATTTGTTTCTTAATATATTAAACATTTGGATTTGTTTCATAACATTTTAAACGTTTTGATTGTTCCGTAAAGTTTTAAAAGTTTGGATTTATTTTGTAACGTTTTAAACGTTTGGATTAAATTGCAAAAAAGGTGAAATGTTAGGTATTGTTTCGTAACGTTTTAAACGTTTGGCGTAAATCGCTGAAAAGGTGAAATGTTAGGGTTTGTTTTGTAACGTTTTAAACGTTAGGATTTGTTTTTTAACGTTTCAAACATTTGGATTTGTTTCGTAACGTTTTAAACGTTAGGCTTAAACAACTAAAAGGGTGAAACGTTTGGATTTGTTTCATAACGCTTTAAACGAGTGGATTAAATCGCTAAAGAAATGAAACGTTAGGATATATTTTGTAATGTTTTCAACGATTGGATTTGTTTCGTAACGTATTAAACGCTTGGATTTGTTTTGTAAAGTTTTAAACGGTTGGACTTGTTCCGTAACGTTTTAAACGTTTGGATTTGTTTCGTAGCGTTTTAAACGTTTGGATTTGTTTCGTAGCGTTTTAAACATTTGGATTTGTTTTGTAACGTTTTAAACGTTTGGATTTAATCGCTAAAAAGGTAAAACGTTAGGATTTGTTTTGTAACGTTTTAAAAGTTTGGCTTAAACTGCTAAAAAGGTGAAACGTTTGGAAACTTTTGGATTTGTTTCATAACGTTTTAAACGTTTTGATTTATTTATTAATGTTTTATACATTTGGATTTGTTTCGTAACGTTTTAAACGTTTGGATTTAATCGCTAAAAAGGTAAAACATTAGGATTTGTTTTGTAACGTTTTAAAAGTTTGGCTTAAACAGCTAAAAAGGTGAAACGTTTGGATTTGTTTCGTAACGCTTTAAACCTTTCAATTAAATCGCTAAAGAGGTGAAACGTTAGGAGTTGTTTCGTAACGTTTTAAACGTTTGTATTTGTTTCGTAACATTTTAAAAGTTTAGATTTGTTTTGTAATATTTTAAACATTTGACTTTGTTCCGTAATATTTTAAACGTTTGAATTTTCTCGTAACGTTTCAAATGTTTGTATTTGTTTCGTAACATTTTACACGCTTGGATTTTTTCGTAACGTTTTAAACGATTGGATTTATTTCGTATAGTTTTAAACGTTTTGATTTGTTTCGTAACATTTTATATGTTTGGCTTAAATCGCTAAAAAGGTGAAACTCTTGGATTTTTTCGTAACGTTTTAAACGTTTGGATTAGTTTCGCAACGTTTTAAACGTTTGCCTTAAATTGCTAAAAAGGTGAAACGTTTGGATTTGTTTTGTAACTTTATAAACGTTTGTATTTTTTCGTAACGTTTTAAACGTTTGGCTTAAATCATTAAAAAGGTAAAACGTTAGGATTTTGTTTCGTACCGTTTTAAACGTTTTGCTTAAATCGCTAAAAAGGCGAAACGTTGGGATTTGTTTTGTAACGTTTTATTCGTATGAATTTGTTTTGTAACGTTTTAAACGTTTGGCTTAAATCGCTAAAAAGTTGAAACGTTTGGATTTGTTTCGTGAATTTTTAAACATTTGGATTTGTTTCGTAACATTATAAATGTTTGGTTTTTTTTCGTAATGCTTTAAACATTTGGATTAAATTGCTAAAAAGGTGAAACGTTAGGATTTGTTTCGTAACGTTTTAAACGTTTTAAACGTTTAGCGTAAAACGATAAAAAGGTGAAATGTTAGGATTTGTTTCGTAACGTTTTAAACGTTTGTCTTAAATAGCTAAAAAGGTGAAACGTTAGGATTTGTTTTTAAATGTTTTAAACATTTGAATTAGTTTCGTAACGTTTTAAGCGTTTGGCTTAAATAACTAATAAGGTGAAACATTTGGATTTATTTCATAACGTTTTAAACGTTTGACTTAAATTGCTAAAATGGTGTAATCTTAGGATTTGTTTTGTAACGTTTTAAACTTTTGGCTTAAATCGCTAAAAAGGTGAAATGTTAGGATTTCTTTCGTAACGTTTTAAACGTTTGGCTTAAATTGCTAAAAAGGTGAAACGTTTAGATTTGTTTCATGAATTTTTAAGCATTTGGATTTGTTTCGTAACATTATAAACGTTTGGTTTTTTTTCGTAATGCTTTAAACATTTGGATTAAATTGCTAAAAAGGTGAAACGTTAGGATTTGTTTCGTAACGTTTTAAACGTTTAGCGTAAATCGATAAAAAGGTGAAATGTTAGGATTTGTTTCGTAACGTTTTAAACGTTTGCCTTAAATAGATAAAAAGGTGAAACGTTAGGATTTGTTTCTAAATGTTTTAAACATTTGAATTAGTTTCGTAACGTTTTAAGCGTTTGTCTTAAACAGCTAATAAGGTGAAACATTTGGATTTGTTTCATAACGTTTTTAACGTTTGGCTTAACTCGTTAAAAAGGTGAAACGTTAGGATTTGTTTCATAAAGTTTTAATCGTTTGATTTTGTTTTTTAACGTTTTAAACGTTTGACTTAAATTACTAAAAAGGTGAAACGTTCGAATTTGTTTCGTAACGTTTAAACGTTTGGATTTGTTTTGTAACGTTTTAAACGTTTGGATTTGTTTCGTAACGCTTTCAATGTTTGGATTAAATCGTGAAAAAGGTGAAACATTTTGATTTGTTTCGTAATATATTAAACGTTTGGATTTGTTTTGTAACATTTTAAACGTTTGGATTTTTTCGTAAAATTTTAAACGTTTGGATTTGTTTCGTAACGTTTTAAACGTTTGGATTTGTTTCGTAACATTTTAAACGTTTGGCTTAAATCGCTAAAAAGGGGAAACGTTAGGATTTGTTTCGTAAAGTTTTAAACGTTTGGATTTGTTTCGTAACGCATTAAACATTTGGCTTAAATTGCTGAAAAGGTGAAACGCTTGGATTTGTTTCGTAACGTTTTAAATATTTGGATTTGTTTCGTAACGTTTTAAACTTTTGGATTAATTCGCTAAAAAGGTGAAACGATAGGTTTTGTTTCGTAACGTTTGGCGTAAATTGCTAAAAAAGTGAAATGTTAGGATTTCTTTCGTAACGTTTTAAACGTTAGGATTTATTTTTTAACGTTTTAAACGTTTGGATTTTTTTCGTAACATTTTTAATGTTTGGCTTAAACAACTTAAAAGGTGAAACGTTTGGATTTGTTTCATAACTTTAAACGTTTGGATTAAATCGCTAAAGAAATGAAACGTTAGGATATGATTTGTAACGTTTTAAATGTTTGGATTTGTTTCATAACGTAATAAATGTTTGGATTTGTTTTGTAATGTTTTAAAAGTTTGGATTTATTCCGTAACGTTTTAAACGTTTGGTATTTCTCGTAACGTTTTAAATGTTTGGATTTGTTTCATAATGTTTTAAACATTTGGATTTGTTTCGTAACGTTTTAAACGTTTGGATTTATTTCATAACGTTTTGTTTGGATCGTTAAAAAGGTAAAACGTTAGGATTTGTTTTATAACATTTTCAACGTTTGGCTTAAACAGCTAAATAGGTGAAACGTTTTGATTTGTTTCGTAATGCTTTAAACATTTCGATTAAATCGGCAAAGAGATGAAACATTAGGATTTGTTTCGTAACATTTTAAACGTTTGTATTTGTTTCATAACGTTTTAAACGTTTGGGTTTGTTTCGTAACGTTTTAAATGTTTGGATTTGTTTCGTAACGCTTTTAATGTTTGGATTAAATCGTTAAAAAGGTGAAACTTTTTGATTTGTTTCATAATATATTAAACGTTTTGATTTGTTTCGTAACATTTTAAACGTTTGAATTTTTTTCGTAAAGTTCTAAACGTTTGGATTTGTTTCGTAACGTTTTAAATGTTTGGATTTGTTTCGTAACGTTTTAAACGTTTGGATTAAATTGCTAAAAAGATAAAATGTTTGAATTTATTTCGTAATGTTTTAAACGTTTGGCTTAAATCGCTAAAAAGGTGAAACGTTTGGATTTATTTCGTAATGCTTTAAACGTTTGGATTTGTTTCGTAATATTTTAAACGTTTGGATTTGTTTCGTAACGCTTTAAATGTTTGGATTAAATTGCTAAAAACAAGAAACGTTTTAATTTGTTTCATAATATATTTAATGTTTAGATTTGTTTCATAACAATTTAAACGTTTGGATTATTTTGTAAAGTTTTAAACGTTAAGATTTATTTTGTAACATTTTAAACGTTTGGATTAAATCGCTAAAAAAGGTGAAACGTTAGGTTTTGTTTCGTAACTTTTTAAACTTTTGGCGTAAATCGCGAAAAAGGTGAAATGTTAGGATTTGTTTTGTAACTTTTTAACGTTAGGATTTGTTTTTTTAACGTTTTAAACGTTTGGATTTGCTTCGTAACGTTTTAAACGTTAGGCTTAGACAGTTAAAAAGGTGAAACGTTTGGATTTCTTTCATAACTCTTTAAACGATTGGATTAAATAGCTAAAGAAATGAAACGTTCGGATATGTTTCGTAACGTTTTCAACGATTGGATTTATTTCGTAACGTATTAAACGTTTGGATTTGTTTTGTAACATTTTAAATGTTTGGACTTGTTCCGTAACGTTTTAAACATTTGGAATTTCCCCTAACGTTTAAATGTTTAGATTTGTTTCATAACGTTTTAAACGTTTGGATTTGTTTCGTAACGTTTTAAACGTTTGGATTTGTTTCTTAACGTTTTAAACATTTGGATTTGTTTCATAATGTTTTAAACGTTTGGATTTAATCGCTAAAAAGGAAAAACGTTAGGATTTGTTTCGTAACGTTTTAAAAGTTTGGCTTAAACAGCTAAAAAGGTGAAACGTTTGGATTTGTTTCGTAACGCTATAAACGTTTCAATTATATTTCTAAAGAGGTGAAACGTTAGGAGTTGTTTCGTAACGTTTTAAACTTTTGTATTTGTTTCGTAACATTTTAAACGTTTGAATTTGTTTCGTAATGTTTTAAACACTTGGATTTTTTCGTAACGTTTTAAACGATGGGATTTGTTTGGTCTAGTTTTAAACGTTTAGATTTATTTCGTAACATTTATATGTTTGGCATAAATCGCTAAAAAGTTGAAACGCTGGGATTTTTTCGTAACGTTTCAAACGTTTGGATTAGTTTCGTAACGTTTTAAACGTTTGCCTTTAATTGCTAAAAAGGTGAAACGTTTGGATTTGTTTTGTAACGTTTTAAACAATTGTATTTGTTTCGTAACGTTTTAAACGTTTGGCTTAAATCATTAAAAAGGTAATAGATTAGGATTTGTTTCATACAGTTTTAAACGTTTGGCTTAAATCACTAAAAAGGCGAAATGTTGGGATTTGTTTCGTAACATTTTATGCATTTGAATTTGTTTTGTAACGTTTTAAACGTTTGGCTTAAATCGCTAAAAAGGTGAAACGTTTGGATTTGTTTCGTGAATTTTTAAACATTTTGATTTGTTTCGTAATATTATAAACGTTTGGATTTTTTTCGTAACGCTTGAAACGTTTGGATTAAATCGCTAAAAAGGTGAAACGTTAGGATTTGTTTCGTAACGTTTTAAACGTTTAGCGTAAATCAATAAAAAGGTGAAATGTTAGGATTTGTTTCGTAATGTTTTAAATGTTTGACTTAAATAACTAAAAAGGTGAAACGTTAGAATTTGTTTTTAAATGTTTTAAACATTTGGATTAGTTTCGTAACGTTTTAAGCGTTTGGCTTAAACAACTAATAAGGTGAAACATTTGGATTTGTTTCGTAACGTTTTAAACGTTTGACTTAAATTGCTAAAAAGGTGAAATCTTAGGATTTGTTTCGTAACGTTTTAAACGTTTGGCTTAAATCGCTAAAAAGGTGAAACGTTAGGATTTTTTTGTAACGTTTTAAACGTTTGGATTTGTTTCGTAATGTTTTAAACGTTTGGCTTAAGTCGCTAAAAAGGTGAAATGTTTGATTTTGTTATGTAACGTTTAAAACATTTGGATTTGTTTCGCAACGTTTTATACGTTTGGCTTAAATTGCTAAAAAGGTTAAACATTAGGATTTTTTCGTATCGTTTTAAACGTTTGGATTAGTTTCGTAACGTTTTAAACATTTGGCTTAAATAGCTAAAAATGTGAAATATTTTGATTTGTTTCGTAACATTTTAAACGTTTGGATTTGTTTCGTAACGTTTTAAACGTTTGATTTAAATCACTAAAAAGGTGAAACACTAGGATTTTTTTCACAACGTTTTTAACGTTTGGCTTAACTCGTTAAAAAGGTGAAACGTTAGGATTTGATTCGTAACATTTTTATCGTTTGAATTTGTTTTTAACGTTTTAAGCGTTTTGCTTAAATCTCTAAAAAGGTGAAACGTTCGGATTTTTTTCGTAAAGTTTTAAACGTTTGGATTTGTTTTGTAACGTTTTAAATGTTTGGATTGTTTCGTAATATATTTAACGTTTGGATTTGTTCCGTAACATTTAAATTTTTATTTCTTCTTAAAGTTTTAAACGTTTGGATTTGTTCTGTAACGTTTTAAACGTTTGTATTTGTTTCGCAACATTTTAAACGTTTGGATTAAATTGCTAAAAATGTAAAACGTTAGGATTTTTTTCGTGATGTTTTAAACGTTTGGCTTAAATCGCTAAAAAGGAGAAACGTTAGGATATTTTTCGTAACGTTTAAAACATTTGGATTAGTTTCGCAACGTTTTAAACGTTTGGCTTAAATCGCTAAAAAGGTGAAATATTTGGATTTGTTTCGTAACATTTTAAACGTTTGGATTTGTTTCGTAACATTTTAAACTTTTGGCTTAAATCACTAAAAAGGTGAAACATTAGGATTTGTTTCGTAATGTTTTTGACGTTTGGCTTAACTCGTGAAAAAGGGGAAACGTTAGAATTTGCTTCGTAACGTTTTAATCGTTTGAATTTGATTTTAACGTTTTAATCAATTGGCTTAAATCGCTAAAAAGGTGAAACGTTCGAATTTGTTTCGTTAAGTTTTAAACGTTTGGATTTGTTTCATAACGTTTTGTTTGGATCGTTAAAAAGGTAAAACGTTAGGATTTGTTTTATAACATTTTCATCGTTTGGCTTAAACAGCTAAATAGGTGAAACATTTTGATATGTTTCGTAATGCTTTAAACATTTCGATTAAATCGCCAAAGAGATGAAACATTAGGATTTGTTTCGTAACATTTTAAACGTTTGTATTTGTTTCATAACGTTTTAAACGTTTGGGTTTGTTTCGTAACGTTTTAAATGTTTGGATTTGTTTCGTAACGCTTTTAATGTTTGGATTAAATCGTTAAAAAGGTGAAACTTTTTGATTTGTTTCATAATATATTAAACGTTTTGATTTGTTTCGTAACATTTTAAACGTTTGAATTTTTTTGTAAAGTTCTAAACGTTTGGATTTGTTTCGTAACGTTTTAAATGTTTGGATTTGTTTCGTAACGTTTTAAACGTTTGGATTAAATTGCTAAAAAGATAAAATGTTTGAATTTATTTCGTAACGTTTTAAACGTTTGGCTTAAATCGCTAAAAAGGTGAAACGTTTGGATTTATTTCGTAATGCTTTAAACGTTTGGATTTGTTTCGTAATATTTTAAACGTTTGGATTTGTTTCGTAACGCTTTAAATGTTTGCATTAAATTGCTAAAAACAAGAAACGTTTTAATTTGTTTCATAATATATTTAATGTTTAGATTTGTTTCATAACAATTTAAACGTTTGGATTATTTTGTAAAGATTTAAACGTTAAGATTTGTTTTGTAACATTTTAAACGTTTGGATTAAATCGCTAAAAAAGGTGAAACGTTAGGTTTTGTTTCGTAACTTTTTAAACTTTTGGCGTAAATCGCGAAAAAGGTGAAATGTTAGGATTTGTTTTGTAACTTTTTAAACGTTAGGATTTGTTTTTTTAACGTTTTAAACGTTTGTATTTGCTTCGTAACGTTTTAAACGTTAGGCTTAGACAGCTAAAAAGGTGAAACGTTTGGATTTCTTTCATAACTCTTTAAACGATTGGATTAAATAGCTAAAGAAATGAAACGTTCGGATATGTTTCGTAACGTTTTCAACGATTGGATTTATTTCGTAATGTATTAAAGGTTTGGATTTGTTTTGTAACGTTTTAAATGTTTGGACTTGTTCCGTAACGTTTTAAACATTTGGAATTTCCCCTAACGTTTAAATGTTTTGATTTGTTTCATAACGTTTTAAACGTTTGGATTTGTTTCGTAACGTTTTAAACGTTTGGATTTGTTTCTTAACGTTTTAAACATTTGGATTTGTTTCATAATGTTTTAAACGTTTGTATTTAATCGCTAAAAAGGAAAAACGTTAGGATTTGTTTTGTAACGTTTTAAAAGTTTGGCTTAAACAGCTAAAAAGGTGAAACGTTTGGATTTGTTTCGTAACGCTATAAACGTTTCAATTATATTGCTAAAGAGGTGAAACGTTAGGAGTTGTTTCGTAACGTTTTAAACTTTTGTATTTGTTTCGTTACATTTTAAACGTTTGAATTTGTTTCGTAACATTTTAAACACTTGAATTTTTTCGTAACGTTTTAAACGATGGGATTTGTTTGGTCTAGTTTTAAACGTTTAGATTTATTTCGTAACATTTATATGTTTGGCATAAATCGCTAAAAAGTTGAAACGCTGGGATTTTTTCGTAACGTTTCAAACGTTTGGATTAGTTTCGTAACGTTTTAAACGTTTGCCTTAAATTGCTAAAAAGGTGAAACGTTTGGATTTGTTTTGTAACGTTTTAAACAATTGTATTTGTTTCGTAACGTTTTAAACGTTTGGCTTAAATCATTAAAAAGGTAATAGATTAGGATTTGTTTCATACAGTTTTAAACGTTTGGCTTAAATCGCTAAAAAGGCGAAATGTTGGGATTTGTTTCGTAACATTTTATGCATTTGAATTTGTTTTGTAACGTTTTAAACGTTTGGCTTAAATCACTAAAAAGGTGAAACGTTTGGATTTGTTTCGTGAATTTTTAAACATTTTGATTTGTTTCGAAATATTATAAACGTTTGGATTTTTTTCGTAACGCTTGAAACATTTGGATTAAATCGCTAAAAAGGTGAAACGTTAGGATTTGTTTCGTAACGTTTTAAACGTTTAGCGTAAATCAATAAAAAGGTGAAATGTTAGGATTTGTTTCGTAATGTTTTAAATGTTTGACTTAAATAACTAAAAAGGTGAAACGTTAGAATTTGTTTTTAAATGTTTTAAACATTTGGATTAGTTTCGTAACGTTTTAAGCGTTTGGCTTAAACAACTAATAAGGTGAAACATTTGGATTTGTTTCGTAACGTTTTAAACGTTTGACTTAAATTGCTAAAAAGGTGAAATCTTAGGATTTGTTTCGTAACGTTTTAAACATTTGGCTTAAATCGCTAAAAAGGTGAAACGTTAGGATTTTTTTATAGCGTTTTAAACGTTTGGATTTGTTTCGTAATGTTTTAAACGTTTGGCTTAAGTCGCTAAAAAGGTGAAATGTTTGATTTTGTTATGTAACGTTTAAAACATTTGGATTTGTTTCGCAACGTTTTATACGTTTGGCTTAAATTGCTAAAAAGGTTAAACATTAGGATTTTTTCGTAACGTTTTAAACGTTTGGATTAGTTTCGTAACGTTTTAAACATTTGGCTTAAATAGCTAAAAATGTGAAATATTTTGATTTGTTTCGTAACATTTTAAACGTTTGGATTTGTTTCGTAACGTTTTAAACGTTTGATTTAACTCACTAAAAAGGTGAAACACTAGGATTTTTTTCATAATGTTTTTAACGTTTGGCTTAACTCGTTAAAAAGGTGAAACGTTAGGATTTGATTCGTAACATTTTTATCGTTTGAATTTGTTTTTAACGTTTTAAGCGTTTTGCTTAAATCTCTAAAAAGGTGAAACGTTCGGATTTTTTTCGTAAAGTTTTAAACGTTTGGATTTGTTTTGTAACGTTTTAAATGTTTGGATTGTTTCGTAATATATTTAACGTTTGGATTTGTTCCGTAACATTTTAATTTGGATTTCTTCTTAAAGTTTTAAACGTTTGGATTTATTCTGTAACGTTTTAAACGTTTGTATTTGTTTCGCAACGTTTTAAACGTTTGGATTAAATTGCTAAAAATGTGAAACGTTAGGATTTTTTTCGTGATGTTTTAAACGTTTGGCTTAAATCGCTAAAAAGGAGAAACGTTAGGATATTTTTTCGTAACGTTTAAAACATTTGGATTAGTTTCGCAACGTTTTAAATGTTTGGCTTAAATCGCTAAAAAGGTGAAATATTTGGATTTGTTTCGCAACATTTTAAACGTTTGGATGTGTTTCGTAACGTTTTAAACTTTTGGCTTAAATCACTAAAAAGGTGAAACATTAGGATTTGTTTCGTAATGTTTTTGACGTTTGGCTTAACTCGTGAAAAAGGGGAAACGTTAGAATTTGCTTCGTAACGTTTTAATCGTTGGAATTTGATTTTAACGTTTTAAACAATTGACTTAAATTGCTAAAAAGGTGAAACGTTCGAATTTGTTTCGTAAAGTTTTAAACGTTTGGATTTGTTTCTAACGTTTTAAACGTTTAGATTTGTTTCTTAACGCTTTAAATGTTTGAATTAAATCGTTAAAAAGGTTAAAAGTTTTGATTTGTTATGTAATATATTAAACGTTTGCATTTGTTTCGTAACATTTTCAACGTTTGGATTTTTTCGTAAAGTTTTAAACATTTGGATTTGTTTCGTAACTGTTTACGCCAAAATTAAAAATATGTCTAAAAGGCCATAAAGCCCATATTCTTTTTCAAAAGATAGAAAAGCTACTGTGAATAATTGGCCAAGGTTGACTCCAGAAGTTAATTTCTAGAGGTTGGCTCTAGAAGCTAATTTTCAGAAGTTGATTCCAGAGATTAACTCATTTTGACTCCATAAGTTTAATTTCAGAGGTTGACTCTAGAAGTTAACTTCCAGAAGTTAATTCCAAATGGTGACTCAACTTAATTTCCAGAAGTCGATTTCAGAGGTTGACTCCAGAGGTTGAGGAGTAATTTTACATGAGATTCAGAAGGCCCAAATCCATTTTCAGAAGGGTAAGCCCATGTTTAAATTGGCCATTAAATTATGTTTTAAATGGCCCATAAGCCCAAGAAAGTTATTTTCAGAAGAATAGAAGTTAAATAGCACGTGAAGAAGCAACATAGACACGATTGGCAGTTTTTTAAGGTGGGGAAGAACGTGTGCAGTTGAAATATGAAGCAACAGTTTTCAAATAACAAAAGCTAAAAATAAGAGAAGAGCAGCCAATTTGAAGCCCCCGATCAATCATCCAAAAAACCAGCCCAAAGGTAAAAAACACTCAATCTAAGCAATTCAATTTTCTTCAATTCGTAAAGAACTTTACGATTCAACTTCTGCATTTTCTACTCTAACACTTGTACTTTCACTGTATTCAATTAGTAAACACATTTACAATTGGATTTCTTTGTTTTAGAAGAGAGATTCTTAGGTAGACTCAGTCCACCAGGTTATCCGTGGACTAGCCTATAACATAATGACACGTCATTTAAATAAGGCTTAAATGCATAAAAAATCACCAACTTTCGCGTGTTTTTGGTATTTAACACAAACTTTTAATTTTGGCATAAAAATACACGAACTATCTGATTTTTGCAATAATAACACGAACATCATTTTGGGCATAAAACGACACCGTTTTCCCCATATAACGGCACCGTTTTTGCCTTAAAACGACATCGTTTTTTTAAAAAAATGCAAACTTTGTCTTATATACAAAAATTTGATAGTTCATGTATTTTTACGCCAAAATTAAAAGTTCGTGTTAAATACCAAAAACACGCGAAAGTTGGTGATTTTTTGTGCATTTAAGCCTTTAAATAATGGCAATCTTGTAAATTCGTCTGTTACTTATTTACACATTTGGATAGTAATATTACAAGATTGCCATCATTTTAATGATGTGTCATTATGTGATAGAGTTAGTCCACGAATGACGTGGTGGACTGAGTCTACGTAAGAATTTCTCTGTTTTAGAATTACTTGATTGGAGTACTTGTAATAAGGTTAATCAAGCCCCAATCGCTCGTTTTAAGAAGTTAAGTTTACAAATCAGAATCCGCTTCCTGGCACGCCCGCATTCACACAGTTGTTACGGTTTTCACTATAATCGCAAAACGCCAGTAAATATTTTTGGCAAGCCTAGTGGGACACTAAGAGTTATGCCTAGAACTCGAAGTGAGAAAGGAAAAGATATTATTGTATCTCAGGATGTAGTGGATGATCCTACTTCTGCATATGTAGGATATGGAGACTATGTGGTCACATGGTCAGAAACATCCAGAAAGAAAATTTACCTCTCCATGGAGAGGTGAGTGAAGATGTACCACGAGGTTTTGAAAGGCAACAAACATCAAATCGGAGAAATTCTAAGTCGAGATTGGCGGAAGCCCTTGATATGGTGTCAAAGGCCATGGTTAAAATGAGACAGAGCCAAACCATGATCGATGAGAAGCAGTTCGACATGGAACGCTACATGGTCGAATTAATATTTACTGTGAAATTATCATCGCATGGTGATTTACCAGCGGCTGTTAACACGGCTAAACAAGATCCTAACCAACTCAGGGGGCAATCATCTGGAGGAGTCCAGGAGATTGGAAGCATTAGGCATGTACCAATCTCCAACCCATCACCTCCTGAAGAAAGGCATGTACCACCTCATAAAAGAGATGAACTTGCTCAATTTAACTCTTTTAAAATAAATAATCAAACTGGCCGAAATTTCAGGCCGTTTCATAATGCAGGTGTTGTCAATCATCCTTCCATGGATGATCCAGAGGTTAAACAAAATTATGTCCAACCTCTGGGCACAGGGGGCAACTATTTTCCCCAGGGGAGCAACCAACCTCTGCCACTCAAACCTCTAGCACGGAAACTTGACATGGAGGCTGTGAGAGAAGTCGTTCATCCTTTCATGGATGATCCAGAGGTTAATCAAAATTATGTCCAACCTCTGGGCACAGGGGGAAACTATTTTCCCCAGGGGAGGAACCAACCTCTGCCACTCCAACCTCTAGCACGACCACTTGACATGGATGCCATGAGAGAAGTCGTTCATCCTTACATGGATGATCTAGAGGTTAATCAAAATTATGTCAAACCTTTGGGCACAGGAGGCAACTGTTTTCCCCAAGGGAGGAACCAACCTCTGCCACTCCAACCTCTAGCACGGCCACTTAACATGGAGGATGCGAGAGAAGCCGTTCATCCTTACATGGAGGATCCAGAGGTTAATGAAAATTATGATCAACCTCTAGTCTTAGGAGGCAATTATTTTCCCAAGGGAGGAATCCACCTCGGCCACTCCTACCTCTGAGGAGGCCACTCGACGTGGAGGTTGTAAGAGAAGCCATCCATGAGCTATATGGTCCAGGTCTGAGACAAATTGACCGACCACAATTTCACAAACCGTATCCAGATCTTATTAATAAGGGATCGATAGTGAATATTAAACCATTCACCACTGCCACTAACATGGTGGAAGTTTGCTACTATGATTCCTGTGTTGGTCCCATTCACTTTACTGGAAAAAATAAAAAGGGCCAACCAAAGGAAAATAAAAATCTAGAGATTCATCAAGAGGTTAAAAAGAAAGCAGAGAAAATATTGGAATCAACGGCTATTGTTCCATACAACAAGCCATGCTCCTCCATCACTATTGAAGAAATTCATAGTTAAGCTCACCTCTGGTGAGTTTGCAGCAGCTGCATCTGCAATTTTGATGGATATATGTAGCATACTATGGAGGAGAGCAATTCGGCAAAGGTTTTTGATGCTGAAGTAACACGTCAAGAAGATCAGCTAGTATGGAAATTGATCTTACCCTCTGGTATGAAAGACAGAGAATATGAGAAATGGTCTAGGAAGGACCATTCTTGGTCCACAAGGTGATGAAGGGGAACACATACTGGCTATCAAGTCTAGAGGGTGAACCTCATAAAAAATTCATCAATGAAAAATACTTGAAGAAGTACACCCCCACCATATGGGAGAAATACAATTTGGAAATGACTTAATGGCTTTTAGCCATACACGTACTGCAGATTATGCAAGTCAGTTTTAGAAATGTCAGTACATGAGTTGTAACATGATGGCTTCTAGCCAGGTGTATTATTAAAATCTTAGGAGTTTGGCTGTTTTGGCTAAACCAGTACTTTTTTATTGAATTTCCATTTTGACAAAAGTTGTAATGCGATGGCTTTTAGCCATTTTTGATATTTAAAGTTCTAAAAGTTTGGCTATCTTAGCTACACTGGCGTCTAAACATTCTTCTAGAAATAAGAGGCTATGATAGGTGACTCTAGGAAGTTAATTTCAGAAGTCGATTCTAGAAGTTGATTCCAAAAGTTTGATTTTAGAGGTTGACTCTAGAGGTTGACTCCAGAGGTTAATTTCAAAAATTGACTCTAGAGGTTGACTCCAAAGGTTAATTTTAGTTGGCATGGAAAATAGTCTAGCCACTTGAAAATGTAAATGAAAAGTTTGAGAAATGGTCACCTAACTGGAAAGGACCATTCAAGACACCTCAGATTGACTGGCAAGTTTGCCATGAGATCCCTGCAAAAGACTCATCTAACATGAAGTATTTACAGAAGCCTATATGGAAGAGGGGAAGGGATAAGTGATATCGAATAAATGACTGACTTTTGAAAACTTTAGTAATTCTTTTCCACTATCCTACTGTGAATTCCCTATTGAAAGCAGGCCAGTTAGCCACTTTTTATCCAGAGGTTCTCTAGTTCTTCTAGACTTTTAACTACTGTTTGGCTACCTAAGCTAAAAGTTCAAAAGAAAAACCCAACAACAAAAGGACAAAACGGCCACATAAATGCAAATGCATTGCTGTAAGTGACACATGTGCATTGTCCGTGAAACAAGTCCTGGTATGGACATCACATAACTACACAAGTATATGGCAAAAGCCATCTTCATACTAGGAACATAAACACATAGTAAATGCAACGCATGGCTATACCTGCACGTGAATCTTGGTGTGGAACACAAAAAAAAAATAAATGGCGGGAGAGCCATCTTCACACCAAGACATTTGAAATTGAAGTTTAAAAAGTTCCTATATGGCGTCCCTGTAATGAAATGCGTGTACAAGTGGATATGTGAAAGTGTACGTGTCACAACAAACAAGTAATGGCCAAAAGACCGTGTGAGAAAACGTGTCCTCATATATTAAAAAAAAAGACAAAGGCAATCTCTATGGTTTAACAAAAATTAAAATTAAAAATATAATTTTTAACCCACGTTCTTATCAAGAGTTAGAAAGGCCATTAGACAGTGATTAACTGGCCAGAAGCTAACTCCAGAGTTTTGGCCAGAGGTTGACTAAAGGTTTGCCAACGGTTAACTCTAAAGGTTGGCTAGAGGTTGACTCTAGAGGTTTGTCCAGAGGTTGATTTTAGAGGTTGACTCTAGAGGTTTTGCCAGAGGTTGATTTTAGAGGTTGACTTTCGAGGTTTGGCCAGAGGTTGATTTTAGAGTGACTCTAGAAGTTTGGCCAAAGGTTGACTCTAGAGGTTTGGCTAGAGGTTGATTCTAGAGGTTTTGTCAGAGTTGACTTCAAAGGTTGGCCAAAATTTCCAAAAACATTTAATTAATTAAAAATAAAACAAGGGGAAAGAAAAACTTACCTGTTGGTGGAAGAGGGCAACTCGCCACAAGGAGCTGCTGCGGTAGTGACTGTCTGCAGCGTGGAGTTGGGCGAATTGCTTAGCTTCGGCGTGGAGTTTTCCACCGCCTCCGAAGAGGATTACAGCTGGGTAGAGGCGCCGGAGCTGCTGCTCGTTGGGCAGAGAGGGAGGCCGTCGGCCTACTGTTGATGGGCTACCATTGCTGCCGGTGAAGAGAGAGCAGCTACTGCTGCTGTTGATGGAGACGCCGGAAATGGCGAGAAGCTGGACGGCGAGGGATGAAGACCTGTTGCTGGCGAGGAGCTGGATGGCGATGGATGAATAGCTACTGCCGTTAGAGAGGCGCCGAAACTACTGACTGTTGGGCCGACGGTGGTTTGCAGCACGGTGGGTGACGGCGATGCGCTGGCTGCCGGTGCCGTGGTGACCGTTGGCTCTTTGTTTCCCCCTCTCCTCCAATTTGTGACATTGTTTAGGGATTAATGGTTTTTGGGTTGGTAGAAAAATTAGATTTAACTCTGGAATTAGGGTTTTGTTCTAAGTTTTTTGGGAAAGATGACTTTGAATTCTTTTGATTTTCTAAAACACTTTCAGCTTTTGGATTTTTGTCTATTTTTTGAATTTTTTGAAACCATGGTTTCTAAAGGATTTTCACCCCTCCAAAAATTCTTATCAATATCAAAAAATAAAACCTTAGGCCTAACCATGGTGAAAGCTAAACATTTTTAATTTTGGCTAAAAGAAATATATATAAATTGCTTTATTCCTTAAAAGCAAATTATATAGGGGGCACTATTTACACCAAAATAAAAAATATGGCTAATAGGCCATAAAGCCCGTATTCTTTTTCAAAAGATAGAAAAGCTACTGTGAATAATTGGCCAAGGTTGACTCCAGAAGTTAATTTCCAAAGGTTGGCTCCAGAATTTAATTTTCAGAAGTTGATTCCAGAGGTTGACTCATTTTGACTTCAGAAGTTTAATTTCAGAGGTTGACTCTAGAATTTAATTTCTAGAAGTTAATTCCAAAGGTTGACTCCACTTAATTTCCAAAAGTCGATTTCAGAGGTTGACTCCAGAGGTTGACGAGTAATTTCTCAGGAGATTCAGAAAGCCCAAATCCATTTTTAGAAGGGTAAGCCCATGTTTAAAGTGGCTATTAAATTATGTTATAAATGGCCCATAAGCCCAAGAAAGTTATTTTCAGAAGAATAGAAGTTAAAAAGCACGTGCAGAAGCAACAGAGACACGATTGACAGTTCTTGAAGGTGAGGAAGAACGTGTGCAGTTGAAAGATGAAGCAATAGTTTTTAAATAACAAAGTCTATAAATAAGAGAAGAGCAGCCAATTAGAAGCCCCCGATCAATCATCCATAAAACCAGCCCAAAGGCAAAAAAACTCAATCTCAGCAATTCAATATTCTTCAATCAGTAAAGAACTTTACGATTAAACTTCTGCATTTTCTACTCAAACACTTGTACTTTCACTGTATTCAATTAGTAAAGACATTTACAATTGGATTTCTTTGTGTTAGCATTACTTGATTGGAGTATTTGTTATAAGGTTAACAAAGCCCCAATCGCTCGTTTTAAGAAGCCAGGTTTATAAATCGTAATCCGCTTCCTGGCACACCCGCATTCACACACTTGTTACGGTTTTCACTATGATCGCAAAACGTGAGTAACAGTAACGTTTCAAACGTTTGGATTTGTTTCGTAACGTTTTAAACGTTTGGATTAAATTGCTAAAAAGGTGAAAAGTTAGGATTTGTTTCGTAACGTTTTAAACATTTGGCTTAAATCGCTAAAAAGGTGAAATGTTAGGATTTATTTCGTAACGTTTTAAACATTTAGATTTGTTTCGTAACGTTTTGAACGTTTAGATTTGTTTCGTAACGCTTTAAATGTTTGGTTTAAATCGCTAAAAAGTTGAAACGTTTGGATTTGTTTTGTAACGTTTTAAACATTTGGATTTGTTTCGTAACGTTCTAAACGTTTGGCTTAAATCGCTAAAAAAGGTGAAACGTTAGGATTTTTTCGTAACGTTTTAAACGTTTGGATTAGTTCTGTAATATTTTAAACGTTTGGCTTAAATCGCTAAAAAGGTGAAACATTAGAATTTGTTTCTTAACGTTTTTAACATTTGCTTAACTCGTTAAAAAGGTTAAACATTAGGATTTGCTTCATAACGTTTAAATCGTTTGAATTTGTTTTTTAACGTTTTAAACGTTTGGCTTAAATCTCTAAAAAGGTGAAACGTTCGGATTTGTTTCGTAACGTTTTCAACGTTTGGATTTGTTTCATAACGTTTTAAACGTTTGGATTTGTTTCGTAACGCTTTAAATGTTTGGATTAAATCGTAAAAAGGTGAAAAGTTTTGATTTGTTATGTAATATATTAAACGTTTGGATTTGTTTCGTAACATTTTCAACGTTTAGATTTTTTCATAAAATTTTAAACGTTTGAATTTGTTTCGTAACGTCTTAAACGTTTGAATTTGTTTCGTAACGTTTTAAACGTTTGAATTTGTTTCGTAACGTTTTAAACGTTTGGATTAAATTGCTAAAAAGGTGAAAAGTTAGGATTTGTTTCGTAACGTTTTAAACGTTTGGCTTAAATCGCAAAAAAGGTGAAACGTTAGGATTTATTTCGTAACTTTTTAAACGTTTGGATTTGCTTTCTAACGCTTTAAACGTTTGGCTTAAATCGCTAAAACGATGAAATGTTTTGGATTTATTTCGTAACGTTTTAAACATTTGGCTTAAATCGCTAAAAAGGATGAAACGTTAGGATTTTGTTTCGTAACGTTTCAAATGTTTGGATTAGTTTCGTAACATTTTAAACATTTGGCTTAAATCGCTAAAAAGGTGAAACATTTGGATTTGTTTCGTAACATTATAAACGTTTGGATTTGTTTTGTAATATTTTAACGCTTGGCTCAACTCGTTAAAAAGGTGAAACGTTAGTATCTGTTTCGTAACGTTTTAATCGTTTGAATTTGTTTTTAATGTTATAAACGTTTGACTTCAATCGCTAAAAAGGTGAAACAATCGGATTTGTTTCGTAATGTTTTAAACGTTTGGATTTGTTTCGTAACACTTTAAATGTTTGGATTAAATCGTTACAAAGGTGAAACGTTTTGATTTTTTTCGTAATATATTAAATGTTTGGATTTGTTTTGTATTTTAAACGTTTGGATTTTTTCGTAAAGTTTTAAACGTTTGGATTTGTTTCGTAACGTTTTAAACGTTTGGATTTATTTTGTAACGTTTTAAACGTTTGGATTAAATTGCTAAAAAGGTTAAACGTTAGGATTTGTTTCGTAACGTTTTAATCGTTTGGCTTAAATGCGAAAAAGGAGAAACGTTATGATTTGTTTCGTAACATTTTTAACGTTTGGATTTGTTTCGTAACGCTTTAAACGTTTGGCTTAAATCACTAAAAAGGTGAAATATTTGCATTTGTTTCGTAGCGTTTTGAACATTTGGATTTGTTTCGTAATGTTTTAAACGTTTGGCTTAAATCGCTAAAAAAGGGAAACGTACGGATTTTTTTCGTAACGTTTTAATCGTTTCGGTTAGTTTCGTAACATTATAAACGTTTGGATTTATTTCGTAACGTATAAAACGTTGGGCTTAAATAACTAAAAAGGTGAAACATTAGGATTTTTTTCGTAAAGTCTTTAACGTTTGGCTTAAATCGTTAAAAAAGAAAAACGTTAGGATTTATTTTGTAACGTTTGAATCGTTTGAATTTGTTTTTTAACGTTATAAACGTTTGGCTTAAATCACTAAAAAGGTGAAACGTTCGAATTTGTTTCGTAACATTTTAAACGTTTGGATTTGTTTCATAACGTTTGAAACGATTGGATTTGTTTCGTAACGCTTGAAATGTTTGGATTAAATTGTTAAAAAGGTGAAACGTTTTGATTTGTTTCATAATATATTAAACGTTTGGATTTGTTTTTAACATTTTAAACGTTTGGATTTTTTCGTAAAGTTTTATATGTTTGGATTTGTTTCGTAACGTTTTAAGCATTTCGATTTGTTTCGTTACGTTTTAAACGTTTGGATTAAATTGCTAAAAAGGTGAAACGTTAGGATTTGTTTCGTAACGTTTTAAACGTTTGGCTTTAATTGCTAAAAAGGTGAAACGTTAGGATTTGTTTCGTAACGTTTTAAACGTTTGGATTTGTTTCGTAATGGTTTAAACGTTTGGCTTAAATCGCTAAAAAGGTGAAACGTGTGGATTTGTTTCGTAATGTTTTCATGATTTGGATTTGTTTCATAACGTTTTAAATGTTTGGCTTAAATAGCTAAAAAGGTGAAACGTTGGGATTTTGTTTTGTAGCGTTTTAAAAGTTTGGATTAGTTTTGTAACGTTTTAAACGTTTGGCTTAAATCGCTAAAAAGGTGAAACATTTGGATTTATTTCGTAACATTTTAAACGTTTGGATTTGTTTTATAACGTTTTAAACGTTTGTCTTAAATCACTAAAAAGGTGAAACATTAGGATTTGTTTCATAACATTTTTAACGTTTGGCTTAACTCGTTGAAAAGGTGAAACGTTAGGATTTGTTTCGTAATGTTTTAATCGTTTGAATTTGTTTTTTAACGTTTAAAACGTTTGGCTTAAATCATTAAAAAGGTGAAACGTTCAGATTTGCTTCGTAACGTTTTAAACGTTTGGATTTATATCGTAACGTTTTAAACGTTTGGATTTGTTTCGTAACGTTTTAAACGTTTGGATTTGTTTCGTAACGCTTTAAATGTTTGGATTAAATCGTGAAAAGGGTGAAACGTTTCGATTTGTTTCGTAATATATTAAACGTTTGGATTTGTTTCGTAACATTTTAAACGTTTGAATTTTTTCGAAAAGTTTTAAACGTTTGGATTTGTTTCGTAATGTTTTAAATGTTTGGATTTGATTAGTAACGCTTTAAACGTTTGGCTTAGATTGCTAAAAGGTGAAACGTTTGGATTTGTTATGTAACGTTTTAAATATTTGGATTTGTTTCGTAACGTTTTAAACGTTTGGCTTAAATTTCTAAAAAATGTGAAACATATCCCGTATTTTTAATTTATTTTTCTGTCAAGCTTTAAATAATTTATTATTATAAATATATATTTTTATTTTAGTCGCTCGTTAATTCGATCGTGGCTCGATTCGTGTTTAGTATGTATTATTAAATTTAAAAAAGAAAGAAAAATAAAAGGCAAAAGAAACAGAAAAATTAAATTGAAATGTGAATCATGGCATAGTATGCCCATTACGTTGGCTTTTAAATTCTAATGCATGGCAAGCCTTTTTTTTAAATCAATCAAACCCACCACTTTTCTATTATATGAATATATCATATTCATGTTGCATTATTAATGCACCAGATGAAAGCTTTTCTTTCCTTCCTATTAAAACGTTCTGTTACGTTTCTTTATCCATAACCTAATATTTTCCATCACTTTTAATCAAACCTCAGCCGCCACTCTCCCTTAGAAATCCAGAAACTTCATCAATCGTCATCCTTCCATTTGATTGAAGTCTCTCGGTAAGTAATCGTTCGACTTATTTTATTGTTACGATATCGTCATAAAACGGTTCTTGAATTCTGTCTCGTTGTATTAGCTTATGTCGGATTATTCTTTGACGGTTCACATCGACTCAGCGTTCTCTTCGGTCCCTACATTTCAGAATCATAAACGGTACGTAAAAACCCCTCTGTTTGTCGCCGTTTCGATTTCGACGTGTTCTTGTTACGAAACTGCCGATATGATTATTTGCTGCTACGTTCTTTTATTTATCATTGCTGCAAATTCTGCTTTTGTTTCATATTATAGACGTACTCAAAAAGGAACCCTTACTTGATCTTGCGTTCGTTTTGTTTCGTTTTGAATCGCCATTGTTATTTTCGGATTGTCGCCAATGATGATAGATTCGTGATTCCTGCCGTTTAAGTCATGTGTATTGCCCTAGTTTCATACTTCTAAGTTGTGTTGGTTTGTTCTTTTTCGATGAAGAAGATGGCTAAATGGCCACTTCAATCATCAAACTATTTAAATCAAGTAAACACTTCGAGTTAGTTTTGTCTATTGTTAATTGATTCGATATTAGCTTTTAGTTTGTTTCGAACTATAAATTGGTAAATTGAAAACGACTTGTACTTTATAACAAAAATTTATATTTAATTTTAATTTCGATTAATATGCCAATTTTGCCAATTTATAATTTAACCCCTAAAGTTTCTAAAAGTTCATTCAAGCTAAGTTTTATCTATTGGATAACTTTTGAACTTTTATTTGATTTATAAGTTAGTAAATTGAAAACGAGTAATTTAATTTGATTTCAAAAATCAAATTGGCTAAAGTACAGTTTAATCCCTAAACTTTTATAAACTTAAAATGGTTAAGTTTTGGTTGTAACTTAGGTTACTTAAATTGCAAGATATTGAATTCTATTTTAATAAATTATTTTAATTTATAAACTCGGGTTTATAAATTTAATAAAGTTTTAGTTTGGGTTAGACTGTGTTCGCCCAACAAGTGGAAAGAAGTTTGGTAGTTTTAAATAACTCGGCTGACTCACTGATATGGATTTTAACTTTGGTTTATTTAAATTATTTTACGAATCATTCTAAATATGTTTATACGATTTGTACTCTATAACTTGGGTTATTTTTTGGAATGCATTTAATATAAGTGTTTATTAAATGTGGCTAGGTATTGTGTTGTGCTAGTCCCATGTGGTGTCTAGTACTCTTAGAGTTAGGATCTGATTTTAATTATGATTTTAATATTTTATTTCGACCCATCGACTGTTCGTACTTCAGAGGCGAACCAGAGTTAGGTGCTTATCAGGATCACGTGGATTTAGCAAGCAGTGAGCTTATATCTCTATTTACCTCTTTATTAAGCAATTATTGTATTTTGTATATATATGTATAAACAGCTTTTGAACTGTTTTCGCCATTGTGGATTTGATTTGGAACGTGCTACTCAATGGGCATTATCAGGACTGCGTGCGCACCGGTAATGATTCTGGTATTGAAGTAGGTTTGAGATATGTCTCACCTTAGTGAGGGCACCGGTGGAAGATACGTCTCCTGGGCTCACTATTTATTAAGTGGTAGTCGGGGATCGGTTATTGAGATACGTCTCACCGACACGACAATAGATTTAGAATTGTGGTTTAGGGTTTCATTGATAATCCATAATGAAAATGTTTTATTAAACGTTTTAAAGGTTTTTAACTTAATAAATGTAAATGGTTATATAAACTCTACTCAGTAAATCTGACCCCGTTGTTTTCCCAAATTTTCCAGGTTTATGATTTGACCATTTGTCGATCTCCGTTTCTTCATTCTCGGAGGTTCTTTATTTATTTTCAGAATAAAAGAGTCGAATTGTTTTAAACTCTTAGACCGCAGTAGTAGTATTGGATTATTTATGTTTTAGTCTTATACTTATATTTTTTAGACTATTGTTTGTTGGTATGGTCCAACTATTACTTTATCGCTTTTGGCATGATTACAGTGTTATGGTACTTATATCTATATTGTCATACTGTTGGATTTATATTTCGAGATAAGCATACTTTGAACATATGTTGTTTTATGTACTTCTAGACTAGGCTGAAGTCTCGGTTGCCCCTGAGCATGTGGTTTTCTACAGGTACATTGTTTTAAATGATATAAGTTGGTTATCCGCAAGGCTAGCTACGGTTTTGGTACAACCATACCCATACCCTAGCGCCGATCACGATTCATGAAAATGGATCGTGACAAACTTGGTATCAGAGCTTTGGTTTCAAACAAGGCCTTTTAAATGTTAAGTGTTTATTTGATTGGCATGTTAAGTGACTAAATTGTCCTAGGAACTACTGCGGAATTAGGATTCGAGTCTTGTCTTTGAAACGTCATCTTTTGCTTTCAAAACTTTCTGCCTACTCCTATAGGAATGTCGTGAGTCAGTCGTGTGGATTTAATTGATGTATTGCTTATTATATGGTTGTTTTCACTTGGGTGATTACTTGTTGGTTGATTCGCCATGGTGTGTTTATTTGGTTAAATTTTGTTTATATTGAGAATTTTTGTTTTATTCTTAGGAGTGAATACTCGTACTCGTGCTGCGGCCTAGAAAAATGCTGAGGCTGATGACGCGATCTCTATGGAGGTGGACCAGAATGAACCAGAGGTTCGAGCTGGTAGAGGACTAGCAGGCAGAGGCCCAGTTGGTCGTGGTCGAGCTGGTCAAGGTCGTGGTGGCCGAGGCCAAGCTGGCAGAGGTAGAGGCAGAGGCGTAGGACGCGGTGCTGCAGGGGGTGCTCAAGCACCAGGTGCGGCACAACCTGAGTTGGACGATTTTGACTTCAACACGTTTTTGGCTGGAGTCGCTGCTTTACAACTCAACCAGGTTCAGCTGCAAGCGGGTCAGGTCGCTATGCAAGATCAATATGCGGTTTTGAGTCAGATAGTTCAGCAGCAGCAACCACGGGCTCGTGGTGCAGCAATTGGTGGTGTCGGAACCATTGACAGGGATTTGGTTTTGGCTTACATGAGGCTGAAGTCAACTGAGTTTGAAGGTTCTTGAGACGCGCTGGATTTTATCGAGGGGGTTGAGCAGAATGCTCGGCGACTACAGGCTAATGAGCGTCAGACCATCGTCCTAGTCGAGATGTCTATGAAGGGTTCAGCTGGGGACTGGTTTCGTAGATCTGTTCATGCTGACATGGCTACCATCTCTTGGGCTCAGTTTGTGGCGAGATTCAGAGCTTTCTTCTTACCTTTCTCAGTGACAGAGGGTCACAGAGACAGGTTGCTTACGCTTGCTAGGGATGATAGGTCAGTATCCGAGTACATGACGGAATTCGTGAGGTTGGGTCGGTTCGCTCCAGATTTGCAGGCAGATCCGCAAAGGGTGAACGACAGATACGTAAAGGGCTTAGGGCGGGACTTTGTGAGTTTGTTGACTGAGACACACAGAGACTTTACAGGCGTAGTGGACAATGCTCGGCGTGTGGAGAGTTCATTATTACAGTTTGGGGAGATTTCTGGTCCTTCTCAGACTAAGAAGTCATTTAGCCCTGGACAGCAGAGTGGTGGTGGTAGTTACCGATCGACACCTTCTCAGTACAAGAACAAGAAGAGGGGTGTCAAGAAGAGTTATCAGCCGTACACCTACAGTTCAGGCAACAGCGGTAGCAACCGCAGCTTTAGGCGCGGTAACAGTGGAGGTGCTAGTTTTCCTTTCTGTCAGAATTGCAGACGTCGATATCCGGGCGAGTGTCGTTTAGCACCAGGGGGTTGTTTTACTTGTGGCCAACCGGGTCACTTTGCGAGAGAGTGTCAGGCATCTGGGCAGCAGATGTCTGCGACTAGTGTTGCTCAGGCATTCTAAAAGAGTCAGAGACCGACGTTCTTTGCACCGGCAGGGTTTTCTCAACCTGCCGCTTCTTTTGGTGGCCAGCGGGGCCGAGGTTCTGGAGGGCGTGGTTTTGGAGGCCGTGGCAACGGCGGTAGAGGTTCTAGCAGCTATGGTACCGGACAGAGCTCTCAACAGCAGAGTCAGGGTCAGGCCAGAGTTTTCGCCTTGACTCCTTAGGATGCTCACGCATCTAACGCAGTGGTGCAAGGTACTATTCAGATTGCTTTTGTAGATGCTCTTGTTTTATTTGATGCGGGTGCAACCCATTCTTTTGTGTCTACTTGTTTTTCTGCTAAGTTGGGTGTAACACCAACAAGTCTGTGTGAACCTTTATCTGTTTCAACTCCCTTGTCTGACTGTGTGGTGGGGGACGTTGTGTATCCATCGTGTTCCGTGGTTATCCATGGAAGATACTTGCGTGCTGATTTGGTTGTTTTGGATGTTCTTTCCTTTGACGTGATTTTGAGAATGGATTGACTGGCACGCCATTATGCTTCGATCGATTGTCAAGGGAAGTCGGTTGAGTTTTGGATTCCAGGTTATCTACCCTTTTCTTTTCAAGGGGAGAAGACGGAGACACCTAAGAATTTGATTTCTGCGATTAAGGCAAAGCGGATGATGATTAAGGGTTGTCAAGCTTTCTTAGCTGTGGTTCGAGATATGGATGCTGAGGTGGGCAGTATGAACACTGTCCCTATAGTGAATGAGTTCACTAACGTTTTACCATATGAGTTGCCTGGATTACCACCTGATCGGGATATCGAGTTCTGCATTGACGTTGTTCCTGAAACTGATCCAATATCGATACGCCGTATCGGATGGCTCCTGCTGAGCTGAAGGAGTTGAAGGAGCAGTTGCAAGAACTGTTAGACAGTGGTTTCATCAGACTGAGTACTCCGTGGGGTGGTCCAGTTCTGTTTGTTAAGAAGAAATATGGTTCCTTTCGGCTTTGTATCGATTACAGGCAGTTGAATAAGGCTACCATCAAGAACAAATATCCTCTTCCTCGCATTGATGACTTGTTTGATCAGTTGCAAGGTGCGAAGTGCTTTTCCAAGATTGACTTGAGATCCGGGTATCATCAACTTTGGATTCGGGATGTCGATGTGCCTAAGACTGCTTTCAGAACGCGTTATGGGCATTTCGAGTTTTTAGTCATGTCGTTTGGATTGACTAACTCACCAGCAGCGTTTATGGACATGATGAATCGGGTTTTCAAGCTGTTTTCAGATCATTTTGTTATCGTCTTTATTGATGACATTCTGATTTATTCTCGGAGTGAGGAGGAGCATACTTATCACTTGAGGACTATACTACAGACCTTGCGAGAGCATCAGTTGTATGCTAAGTTCTCAAAGTGCGAGTTTTGGCTGGAACAGGTTACCTTCTTAGGACACGTGGTGTCGAGGGATGGGATCAAGGTTGATCCGAAGAAGATTGAGGCCGTTATGGATTGGCAAAGGCCGAGGTCAGTTACCGAGATCAGGAGTTTTCTTGGGTTAGCTGGCTACTACTGTCGGTTCGTGCAAGATTTCTCTCAGATATCTGCACCTTTGACTAAGCTGACACAGAAGGGTGTTAAGTTTGAGTGGACCGACAAATGTGAGGCAAGTTTCCAGAAGCTGAAGGAGATTCTGACTACAGCTCCTGTTTTGGCGTTGCCTTCTGGCATTGAGGGTTTTACTGTGTACTGCGATGCTTCTCGGATTGGCTTAGGTTGCGTGTTGATGCAACATGGACAGGTGATCGCCTATGCTTCTCGTCAGCTGAAGAAGCATGAGATGAATTACCCTACTCATGACTTAGAGTTAGCGGCTTTGGTTTTTGCTCAAAAGATCTGGAGGCACTATTTGTACGGTGCAACTTGCGAGATCTTCACTTATCACAAGAGTCTGAAGTACATCTTTGATCAGCGAGAGTTGAATCTGAGACAGAGGAGGTGGCTAGAGTTGCTGAAAGACTACGATTGTACTATTCAGTACCATCCAGGTAAGGCTAATATGGTAGCCGATGCGTTGAGTCGCAAGTCTTCGGGCAGTTTGGCCCATATTTCTGAGGTTGGGCGTAGACCCATGGTTTGAGAGTGGCATGGTTTGATAGCTTCGGGCTACGGTTTTCATGTTTCTCAGATTGGTAGTCTGTTAATACAACTGCAGGTGCAGCCGGTTTCGATTGATAGGATTAAATCTTTACAAGTTGAGGATCCACAATTTAAACGGATTATGGATGAGATTCATCATAACGGGAATTCTGACTTCGTTTTTGTTGACGGAGTTCTCAGGTTTTGTTCTAGACTGTGCGTTCCGGATTTGGATGGTCTGAGAGATCAGATTTTGGAGGAAGCGCATAGATCAGCTTACAGTATTCATCTGGGATCTACCAAGATGTACCATGACCTCAAGGGTACGTTTTGGTGGAGCGGAATGAAGAAGGATGTTGCAGAGTACGTTTCCAAGTGTTTGACTTGTCAGCAGGTTAAGCTGGAACATCAGAGATCTTTTGGCTATCTACAGCCACTACCTATTCCAGAGTGGAAGTGGAAGCGGATTGCCATGGACTTTGTTGTTGGATTACCACGTACTCGACAGGGGTATGATTCCATCTGGGTGATAGTTGACTGTATGACTAAGTCAGCTCATTTCCTTCTGATCAAGGTTTCGTATCCTGCTTCGAAGTTGGCTCAGTTCTACATCGACAGGATTGTCAGTTTGCATGGTGTACCGATTTCGATTGTTTCTGACAGAGGTTCTGTTTTCACTTTGAGGTTCTGGAAAGCGTTACTAGAGTCCTTGGGTTCTCGATTGGACTTCAATACAGCTTTTCATCCTCAGGCTGACGGTTAGTCTGAGAGGACTATTCAGACATTGGAGGATATGCTCAGGATGTGCATTCTTGATTTTCAGGGTGGCTGGGATACTCATTTGTCTTTGATTGAGTTTCCTACAACAACAGTTATCATGCGAGCATTGAGATGGCACCTTTTGAGGCTTTGTACGGGCGCAAGTGTCGATCTTCTATCTGCTGGGAAGAGGTCGGCGAGCGGAAGTTTTCTGGTGCTGAGATTATTCAAGTTACCTCAGAGAAGGTACCTTTGATAAAACGGAGGTTGGAGACAGCTTTTAGTCGCCATAAGAGTTATGCTGATCCGAAGAGAAAAGACATCGAGTTTCAGGTGGGAGACTTTGTGTTTCTTCGGGTTTCGCCTATGAAAGGCGTGGTTCGTTTTGGTGTCAAGGGGAAGTTGGCACCGAGGTATGTTGGTCCTTATGAAATTTCAGAGAGGATTGGAAATGTGGCTTATCGTCTGGTTCTGCCGCCAGACATGTCTTTAGTGCATCCTGTATTTCATGTTTCTATGTTGAGGAAGTGCATCTCAGATCCTTCACATGTGATTGTACCTCAGAGCGTTGAGTTTGACCAGGAGATGTCCTATGAGGAACAGCCAGTTCAGATTGTCGATACGCAAGTGCGTAGGTTACGGAACAAGGAGATTCCTATCACGACCCATTTTCATGAATCGCGACCGGCGCTAGGGTATGGGTAATGTAGTACCAAAACCCGTAGCTAGCCTTTCAATTAACATATAAACACATAAACCTGCAGAAAACCAATGCTCGGGGACAACCGAGACTTCAGCCTAAATCTAGCAGTTATAATATTCAACAATTAATATAACATGCTTTCCAATAATGGTATTAAATCGGCTTATCATAAATAATCCGGAATAATCATAAAACATGCCAGAACAATAATAAATCAGTCAGACCAATCTGACAACAACTAGATTAAAATAAAGACGTCTAGATAACTACTGCGGTCTAAGAATAAAACAGTTTGACAGTTCTAGTAAAATAAATGGAACCTCCGAGGAAAAGTAAATGCGGAGATCACCAGACTCTCTCAGATCATAACCCTGTGAAAAATTGGGAAAACAACGGGGTCAGATATACTGAGATGAGTTTATACCACTATTTACATTGATCAAGTGGAAAACCTTTAAAACCGTGTAAAACATTTAATAACGATATTACGAATAATAGTTGGAACCCTAATCCACAATTCTAAATAATAAACATAATCCAATAGGCCTGGTCCCGAGAGCTGAGCTATACTGAGTTACCACTGACCACACTTTTACCATATCCAGAGTCCCGAGAGTTGTGCTACACCGAGTTACTCTATTTGGTCCCGAGAGCTATGCTCACACCGAGTTACCACATTACCATAAATACCTTACCCAGATCATTACCGGTGCGCACGCAGTCCTAATGATGCCCATTAGGTAGCATGTTCCAACTAAGAGCCATAATATAAAAACAGTTCGAAATATACGTAAAGTATATATATTTAATATTAAATAACAATTTACTTAATAAGGCGGTAAATAGTAAGTACAAAATCACAGCTTGCTAATCCACGTGATAACCGGCAAGCAACTAATCCTGGTTCGCCTCTGAAGCACGAATAGTAGACGGGTCTAGACAATTAAAGTAATTATTAAAAACAGACCCTAACTCTAGAGAGTACTAGACACCACATAGGACTAGCACAGATAACACGTCGGAATTAAATAATCCAAAACAAAACAAAAATACCCAAAAGGTAACAATGCACAATTATTACAAGTCTATTGAGTTCTCGCTTAAAATCCGATTTACAAATATTATTTAATAATCTTAAATAATAATTAATTTCCAAATAGTGGGTTAGCCGAGTTACCAATAACTACCAAGCTAACCTCACTTGTCGGGTGACCCAAGTCTAACCCGACTCAAAACGTTTATCAAATATAAACCCGAGTTTATATTTATAAAATAATTCGATAAAATAATAATCTATTTAAAAGCTGAACTCAATAACTTCAATTTCAAGTAGCCCAAGTTACAACCCAAAAACTTAACCATTTTAAGTTCATAAAAGTTTAGGGGCTAAACTGTACTTTAGCCAATTAGGGACTAAACTGTACTTTAGCCATTTTGATTTTCAAAATTAAATTAATCACTTTTGTTTATAATAAAAACAAAGTATAAAGTTACTAACCAAAAACTTACTTAAATAAGTTATAAAATTGTTCAGGGACTAAATTGTAATTTAGCCAAATTATACCAAATCGAAATTCGAAATTAAATACAATTACCCGAGTAATTATATTAACTTAATTTATAAATAACTATCGTTTTCAATATTTAATTTATAAATCAAAATAAAGTCCAAGTTATTAGTTAAAGTTTAACATTAAGGATTTATTTGATTTAGCCGAAACAATTAAATGATCAAAATGTACAATTGACCATCTCTTTACATTTGAAAATCAATTTCCCTCTAACATACGAATTATAGCAACCATCCATTCTTAAACCTTACTCATACCATCACTTATACAACTTAACAACATAAATCACGAACAAATAACCAACACCGTAATCATCTAATCAAAACCTCATAGAAACCGTAGCATAGTAAAAGGAATCCAAACCAAAAACAATTGCAGAAACTTAAACAACGTGAACTCAAGGAACATAAACATACCGTTTGAAAATAAAACGTTCAATAACTTCGGGAATGAATCGGCTAGATTTGGACGATAGAACAAGGCCTAACATAACAAGAAATCATGCCCAGACATAGATTAGGGTTCGGCAGAACCAACTTTAGCCAAGAACAGTAATAATGAATTCAAACGCTAAACCGTACGGCGATTGGAACGAGGTCGATTACGTACCGTTTTGCGAAAACAAAATAGAAAAACGTAGATACGCGAGCCTAGAATGTCTGAGATCAAACAGAATCAATTTCGATCTAGAAACGAAGGAGAACGAATCAATTTACTGAATGTTGTTTATAAGCAAAAATCTGAAATCAAAAGAATAACACAACTTATCGGTGCAGCATTTTTGGATGATGATTTCAGCTGCGTTTCTCAGAGAATAAACAAAGGAATGGAGGCTAGGGTTTGTTTGTAGTATGGAGAAGAGATTAGGGTAGAAAGTTACGTATTTAAAGGATCCGAAATAGAGAGAATAAAGTCCAAAGTGCCCTCCTCGCAAGGGTTCTGCTGGTCTCGAACGAGACCAGCAGAATAAGCTTGATTCTCGTTTGAGAATTGAAATTCTCGAACGAGACTCAGCTTAAAATGTTGTTGTCTCGTTCGAGAATTTCAATTCTCGAACGAGACTACACACAATTGAGTCAGGTCTCTTTCGATACCTGATTCAAAGGTGGTGGTGCAACCTTTTGGTTGAACCACCCAAAATAAAAGGACCCACACAAAAATTTGAAAATTGAACCGAACCAAAATTTAAACTACGAATCGAACCGCCAACCGAAAAGACTCAAATTATTTCCGAAAACACATTTAGAAAAATTTAAAAAATTTCCGGGATATTACATTCTCCCCAACTAATTATAAATTCGTCCTCGAATTTAACACGACAAACAATTAACACCAAAATAACACGTACACAAATAACAACCATAGAAATCACGTAAAAACAATGCATCGTACCTCACGGAAAAAGAAAAGGATAGCGATTTCGCCTATCTGACTCGGTCTCCCAAGTGCACTATTGGGCCAGAGAACCTTGACCATTGAAATCTCCTTGTTCCGCAATTTACGCACTTGCGTATCAACAACCTCAACTGGTTGTTCCTCATATGACAACTCGTGGTCAATCTCAACACTCTGAGGCACAATCACGTGCAAAGGATCAGAAATGCACTTCCTCAACATGGACACATGAAATACAAGATGCACTAAAGACATGTCTGGCGACAGAACCAGACGATAAGCCACAGCTCCAATCCTCTCTAAAATCTCGTAAGGACTAATATACCTCGGTGCCAACTTTCCCTTGACACCAAAACGAACCACGCCTTTCATAGGCGAAACCCAAAGAAACACAAAATCACCAACATGAAACTCAATGTCCTTCCTCTTCGGATCAGCATAACTCTTATGCCGACTAAAAGCAGTCTCTAACCTCCGTTTGATCAACGGTACCGTCTCTGAGGTAATTTGAATAATCTCTGCTCCCGAGGGTTTACACTCTCCGACCTCCTCCCAACAGATAGGAGATCTACACTTGCACCCGTACAAAGCCTCATACGGCGCCATCTCAATACTCGCGTGGTAACTGTTGTTGTAAGAAAACTCAATCAACGGCAAATGAGCATCCCAGCTACCCTGAAAATCAAGAACACACATCCTGAGCATATCCTCCAATGTCTGAATAGTCCTCTCAGACTGACCGTCAGTCTGAGGATGAAAAGCTGTACTGAAATCCAACCGAGAACCCAAGGATTCCTGTAATGCTTTCCAGAACCTTGAAGTAAACACAGACCCTCTGTCTGAAACAATAGAAACCGGCACTCCATGCAAACTGACAATCCTGTCGATGTACAACTGAGCCAACCTCGAAGCAGTATACGAAACCTTAATCGGAAGGAAATGAGCTAACTTGGTCTTACGGTCAACTATAACCCAGATGGAATCGTACCCCTGTCGAGTACGTGGTAAACCAACCACAAAATCCATGGCAATCCGCTCCCACTTCCACCCTGGAATAGGTAGTGGCTGCAGATAGCCAAAAGTTCTTTGATGCTCCAGCTTCACCTGCTGGCACGTCAGACACTTAGAAACATACTCAGCGACATCATTCTTCATCCCGCTCCACCAGTAGGTACCCTTAAGATCATGGTACATCTTAGTAGAACCTGGATGAACATTATAGGCAGACTTGTGCGCTTCTTCCAGAATCTGGTCCTTCAAACCATGTGAATCCGGAACACACAATCTCGAACCATGTCTCAGAACACCATCCGCAAAAGTAAACTCAGAATTACCATCCTGGTGAACCTCCTCAATAATCCGTTTCAACTGTGGATCCTCAGCTTGTAAAGCTTTGATCCGATCAATCAAAACAGGTTGCACTTGCAACTGTGCTAACAAACAACCGGTCTGAGAAACCTGAAAACCATAGCCCAAAGCTATTAAACCGTGCCACTCTCTAACCATGGGTCTACGCCCAATCTCAGAAATATGAGCCAAACTGCCTGAAGACTTGCTACTCAACGCATCGGCTACCACATTAGCCTTACCAGGATGGTACTGAATAGTACAGTCGTAGTCTTTCAGAAACTCTAACCACCTCCTCTGTCTCAAGTTCAACTCTCTCTGATCAAAGATATACTTCAAACTCTTGTGATCAGTGAAGATCTCACAAGTAGCACCATACAAATAATGCCTCCAAATTTTCAGCGCAAAAACCACAGCTGCCAAGTATAAATCATGAGTAGTGTAATTTACCTCATGCTTCTTCAACTGTCTGAAAGCATAGGCAATCACTTGTCCATGTTGCATCAGAACGCAACCCAAACCAATCTGAGACGCATCACAAGACACTGTGAAACCGTCAATGCCCGAAGGCAATGCCAAAACCGGAGAGATGTAGTCAAAATCTCCTTGAGCTTCTCAAAACTCGCCTCGCACTTGTCAGTCAACTCAAACTTAACACCCTTCTGTGTCAGTTTAATCAACGGTGCAGATATCCTGGAGAAATCTTGCACGAACCGACGATAGTAGCCAGCTAAACCCAGAAAACTCCTAATCTCGGTAACTGACCTCGGCCTCTGCCAATCCATAACTGCCTCAATCTTCTTCGGAACAACCTTGATCCCATCTTTCGAAACTACGTGTCCTAGAAAGGTAACCTGATCCAACCAGAACTCACTTTTTGAGAACTTAGCATACAACTGATGCTCACGCAACGTCTGTAGTATAGTCCTCAAATGGTAAGGATGTTCCTCCTCACTCCGAGAGTAGATCAAAATGTCTTCAATGAAAACGATAACAAATTGATCTAGGAACGGCTTGAACACTCTGTTCATCATATCCATAAACACTACTGGTGCATTAGTCAGACCAAAGGACATAATTAGAAACTCAAAATGTCCATACCGCGTCCGAAAAGAAGTCTTAGGCACATCTACATCACAGATCCGAAGTTGATGATACCCAGACCTCAAATCAATCTTGGAAAAACACTTCGCACCCTGCAACTGGTCAAACAAATCATCGATGCGAGGAAGAGGATATATGTTCTTGATAGTAGCCTTGTTCAACTGTCTATAGTCGATACACAGTCGAAAGGAACCGTCTTTCTTCTTCACAAACAGAACTGGAGCACCCCATGGAGAAGTACTCGGTCTGATGAACCCGCTATCCAACAACTCTTGTAACTGGTCCTTCAACTCCTTCAGCTCTGCAGGAGCCATCCGATACGGTGATATCGAAATCGGAGTTGTACCAGAAACCACATCAATGCAAAACTTAATATCACGATCAGGTGGTAATCCAGGCAATTCCTCTGGAAACACATCAGTGAACTCATTCACTATCGGAACACTATGCATATCACCACTATCAGCCTCCAAATCACGAACCACAGCAAGAAAGCCCTGGCAACCCTTGCCTAACATCCGCTTCGCCTTGATGGCGGAAATCAGATTCTTAGGTGTCTCCGCCTTTTCTCCCTGAAAGTAAAAAGGTAGATTACCTGGAATCCTAAACTCGACTGACTTCCCTCGACAGTCAATAGAAGCAAAGTGGCGTGACAGCCAATCCATCCCCAAAATCACGTCAAAAGAAAGCACGTCAAGAAAAATCAAATCAGCACCTAACTCTCTAACATGTATAACAACAGGACAAGAAGGATACACGACGTCCACTACTACACCCTCAGACATAGGTGTAGACACAACTAGAGGTTCACTCAAAGTAGATTGCAATTTCCAATTTCCCAGCAAAGCAAGTAGACACAAAAGAATGGGTTGCACCCGCATCAAATAATACTAATGCACCAGTAAAAGAAATCGGAATGGTACCTTGCACCACAGCGTTTGATGCACGCGTATCCTGAGGAGTAAGAGCGAACACTCTGTCCTGACCCTGCGGCTGCTGCTGAAAACTCTGCCCAGTACCATAACTGTTGGAACCTCTGCCACCGTTACCACGGCCACCAAAAGCTCTAACACCAGAACCACGGCCCCGCTGGCCACCAAAAGATGCTGCAGGTTGAGAGTACCCTATAGACTGTGTAAACGCAAGTCTCTGCTGCTGGTAAGACGACTGCGCCACATTGGAGTTAGACATCTGTTGTCCAGATGTCGGACACTCCCTAGAGAAATGACCCGGCTGGCCACAAGAGAAACAACCTCCAGGAGCTAACTGGCACTGACCATAGTGCATGCGTCTGCAATTCTGGCAGAACGGAACGTTCGATCCACCACTGTACCCGCGTCCTGAACCACGATTACTCCCACTGCTACTAGAACTGTACGGAGCACTATGCCTTCCCTTGTTGTGCGTCCGACGACTCCCCTTGTTGGCCTGAGAAGAGCCGCTGTAGTAGTTCCCACTACCATGCTGCGCTGGGGCCTGCTGCCCCCCACTAGAAAGATCACTCCTTCCCTTCTGAACCTGAAACGGGTAAGAGATCGTCCCAAACTGAATCAATGAGTTCTCCATCCGACGAGAACAATCCATTACTCGAGAGAACTCCATGTCTGTCCCTATTAGTAAAGGAAGAAATTCCGAGCCTAAACCCCTAACATAGCGGTCGTTCACTCGCCCTCGATCACCCTGTAGATCTGTAGCAAACCGCCCCAAACGGACAAACTCTGTAGTGTAATCTGTCATTGGTCTATCCCCTTTCTTCAAATTTAGCAGCTTTTCTCTAAAATTCTCAATAACAGAGAAGGGTAGATAGTAACCTCTGAACCTGTTCACAAACTCAGCCCAAGTCAATGTAGCCATCTCTGGCCTGATGTTACCGCGAAACCAGTCCTTAGCTGGACCCTTCAGCGACATCTCCACAAGCATAACTGATTGGCGATCAGTAGCCTGAATCCTCTGACTGTTGTACTCAAACTCTTCCAAGAAATCAAGAGCATCCCCAGTGCCATCAAAAGAAGTCGGAGTCAACTTCGTGTAGGTCATCACCACCTCTATGTATGCCGGAATATGATCGACACCAGCAAGTCCACCCATACCAGCTACAGCACCAGCCCGAGGTTGATGTTGATGCACTAACTGAACGAATACAGTACACTGATTCTGCAGAAGAGCCTGGTTGTTCTGCATCTCGACAATGCTAGCCAAGAAAGTAGTGAAGTCGAACGCCTGCATGTTCGGTGCCTGCTGCACATTCGGTGCCTGAACACCTACTGCACCACGTCCTCTAGCTCCACCTCTACCAGCACCAGCTCCTCTGCCTCTACCAGCATCTCTACCTCTGCCAGCACCTCTACCTCTACCACGTCCAGCATTTGCCTGAACTGGTGGTACGTTCTGATCGACTTCCATGGAAATCGCATCATCAGCCTCAGCTTCTTGCTCTGCCGCAGCATGAGCACGAGTACGGACAACGTTGTCCATATCCTAAGGATTGAACAAATACAATTTAAATAACACATGATTCATACCCAAGTATGAAACAAAACAAGTAACAATTAGGATTTCCCGAGAAATCAACAGCATTAAAATGTTCACCCAAGTGAAACAACAGCAACTATCAAAAGCATTAAATCAACATATAATGACCGACTCGACGCAATCCTATTGGTGTAGGCAGAATGTTTTAAAAATTAAAAGATGACGTTTTTAAAGACATGACAGAAACCTATATCCGTAGTAGTTCCTAATACAAAACCATACTTAACAGAGTAAACACATAGCAAGCTAATGGCCTTGGTTTGAAACCAAAGCTCTGAAACCAAGTTTGTCACGATCCATTTTCATGAATCGCGACCGGCGCTAGGGTATGGGTAATGTAGTACCAAAATCCGTAGCTTGCCTTTCAATTAACATATAAACACATAAACCTGCAGAAAACCAATGCTCGGGGACAACCGAGACTTCAGCCTAAATCTAGCAGTTATAATATTCAACAATTAAAATAACATGCTTTCCAATAATGGTATTAAATCGGCTTAACATAAATAATCCGGAATAATCATATAACATGCCAGAACAATAATAAATCAGTCAGACCAATCTGACAACAACTAGAATAAAATAAAGACGTCTAGATAACTACTGCGGTCTAAGAATAAAACAGTTTGACAGTTCTACTAAAATAAATGGAACCTCCGAGGAAAAGTAAATGCGGAGATGACCAGACTCTCTCAAATCATAACCCTGGGAAAATTGGAAAAAAAACGGGGTCAGATATACTGAGATGAGTTTATACCACTATTTACATTCATCAAGTGGAAACCTTTAAAACAGTGTAAAAAATTTAATAACGATATTACGAATAATAGTTGGAACCCTAATCCATAATTCTAAATAATAAACATCATCCAATAGGCCTGATCCCGAGAGCAAAGATACACCAAGTTACCACTGACCACACTTTTACCATATCCAGAGTCCCGAGAGTTGTGCTACACCGAGTTACTCTATTTGGTCCCGAGAGCTATGCTCACACCGAGTTACCACATTACCATAAATACCTTACCCAGATCATTACCGGTGCGCACGAAGTCCTAATGATGCCCATTAGGTAGCATGTTCCAACTAAGAGCCATAATATAAAATCAGTTAGAAATATACGTAAAGTATATATATTTAATATTAAAATAACAATTGGATTAATAAAGCGGTAAATAGTAAGTACAAACTTACAGCTTGCTAATCCACGTGATAACCGGCTAGCAACTAATCCTGGTTCGCCTATGAAGCACGAATAGTAGACGGGTCTAGACTATTAAAGTAATTATTAAAAACAGACCCTAACTCTACAGAGTACTAGACACCACATAGGACTAGCACAGATAACACGTCGGAATTAAATAATCCAAAACAACACAAAAATACCCAAAAGGTAACAATGCACAATTATTACAAGTCTATTGAGTTCTCGCTTAAAATCCGATTTATAAATACTATTTAATAATCTTAAATAGTAATTAATTTCCAAATAGTGGGTTAGCCGAGTTACCAATAACTACCAAGCTAACCTCACTTTTCGGGTGACCCAAGTCTAACCCGACTCAAAACGTTTATCAAATATAAACCCGAGTTTATATTTATAAAATAATTCGATAAAATAATAATCTATTTAAAAGCAGAACTCAATAACTTCAATTTCAAGTAACCGAAGTAACAACCCGAAAACTTAACCATTTTAAGTTTATAAAAGTTTAGGGGCTAAACTGTACTTTAGCCAATTAGGGACTAAACTGTACTTTATCCATTTTGATTTTCAAAATTAAATTAATCACTTTTGTTTATAATAAAAACAAAGTATAAAGTTACTAACCAAAAACTTACTTAAATAAGTTATAAAATCGTTCAGGGACTAAATTGTAATTTAGCCAAATTATACCAAATCGAAATTCGAAATTAAATATAATTACCCGAGTAATTATATTAACTTAATTTATAAATAACTATCGTTTTCAATATTTAATTTATAAATCAAAATAAAGTCCAAGTTATTAGTTAAAGTTTAACATTAAGGATTTATTTGATTTAGCCGAAACAATTAAATGATCAAAATGTACAATTGACCATCTCTTTACATTTGAAAATCAATTTCCCTCTAACATACGAATTACAGCAACCATCCATTCTTAAACCTTACTCATACCATCACTTATACAACTTAACAACATAAATCATGAACAAATAACCAACACCATAATCATCTAATCAAAACCTCATAGAAACCGTAGCATAGTAAAAGGAATCCAAACAAAAAACAATTGCAGAAACTTAAACAACGTGAACTCAAGGAACATAAACATACCGTTTGAAAATAAAACGTTCAATAACTTCGGGAATGAATCGGCTAGATTTGGACGATAGAACAAGGCCTAACATAACAAGAAATCATGCCCAGACATAGATTAGAATTCGGCAGAACCAACTTTAACCAAGAACAGTGATAATGAATTCAAAACGGTAAACCGTACGGCGATTGGAACGAGGTCGATTACGTACCGTTTTGCGAAAACGAAATAGGAAAACGTAGATACGCGAGCCTAGAATGTCTGAGATTAAATAGAATCAATTTGAATCTAGAAACGAAGGAGAACGAATCAATTTACTGAATGTTGTTTATAAGCAAAAATCTGAAATCAAAAGAATAACACAACTTACCGGTGCAGCATGTTTGGATGATGATTTCAGCTGCGTTTCTCAGAGAATAAACAAAGGAATGGAGGCTAGGATTTGTTTGTAGTATGGAGAAGAGATTATGGTAGAAAGTTACATATTTAAGGGATCCGAAATAGAGAGAATAAAGTCCAAAGTGCCCTCCTCGCAAGGGTTCTGCTGGTCTCGAACGAGACCAGCAGAATAAGCTTGATTCTCGTTCGAAAATTGAAATTCTCGAACGAGACTCAGCTTAAAATGTTGTTGTCTCGTTCGAGAATTTCAATTCTCGAACGAGACTACACACAATTGAGTCAGGTCTCTTTCCATACCTGATTCAAAGGTGGTGGTTCAACCTTTTGGTTGAACCACCCAAAATAAAAGGACCCACACAAAAATCTGAAAATTGAACCGAACCAAAATTTAAACTACGAATCGAACCGCCAACCGAAAAGACTCAAATTATTTCCGAAAACACATTTAGCAAAATTTAAAAAATTTTCGGGATATTACAATTCCGATGGTCAAAGTTCTGTGGCGAAATCATTCTGTTGAGGAATGCACTAGGGAGACGGAGTCCGATATGCGAAAACGTTACCCTTTTCTCTTTTCTTGAGGTACGTGTATCGTTGCTTATGTGTTTTAGTTGATTGTTTCTGTGCTTGTTGTGTTGTTATGTTTATTTGTTTGTGTTTAAATTCGAGGACGAATATTTTTATAAGTTGGGGAGAATGTAATATCCCGTATTTTTAAATTATTTTTCAATTATTTTTCCGTCAAGCTTTAAATAATTTATTATTATAATTATATATTTTTATTTAATTTTTATTTTAGTCGCTCGTTAATTCAATCGTGGTTCGATTCGTGTTTAGTATGTATTATTAAATTTAAAAAGAAAAAGAAAAATAAAAGACAAAAAAAGAAGAAAAATTAAATTGAAATGTTAATCATGGCATAGTAAGCCCATTACGTTGGCTTTTAAATTATAATGCATGGCAAGCCTTTTTTTTAAATCAATCAAGCCCACCACTTTTCTATTATATGAATATATCATATTCATGTTGCATTATTAATGCACCAGATGAAGCTTTTCTTTCCTTCCTATTAAAACGTTCTGTTACGTTTCTTTATCCCTAACCTAATATTTTCCATCACTTTTAATCAAACCTCAGCCGCCACTCTCCCTTAGCAATCCAGAAACTTCAATCGTCATCCTTCCATTTGATTCAAGTCTCTCGGTAAGTAATCGTTCGACTTATTTTATTGTTACGATATCATCATAAAACGGTTCTTGAATTATGTCTCGTTGTATTAGCTTACGTCCGATTATTCTTTGACGGTTCACATCGCTTAACGTTCTCTTCGATCTCTATGTTTCGGAATCATAAACGGTACGTAAAAACCCCTCCGTTTGTCGCCGTTTCGATTTCGACGTGTTCTTGTTATGAAATTGCCGATATGATTATTTGCTGCTACGTTCTTTAATTTATCATTGCTGTAAATTATGCTTTTGTTTCATATTATAGACGTACTCAAAAAGGAACCCTTACTTGATCTTACGTTCGTTTCGTTTTGAATCGCCATTGTTATTTTCGGATTGTTTCCAATGACGATAGATTCGTGATTGCTGCCTTTTAAGTAATGTGTATTGCCCTAGTTTCATACTTCTAAGTTGTGTATGTAATTTAGTTTTAAAATCCAGTAGCTTGCAAATTGATGGCTTATTATGGTGTTGGTTTTAAATTGAAATAATGGCTCTGTGTTGGTTTGTTCTTTTTGGATGAAGAAGATGGCTAAATGGCCACTTCAATCATCAAACTACTTTGTTTAAATCAAGTAAACACTTCGAGTTAGTTTTGTCCATTGTTAATTGATTCGATATTAGCTTTTAGTTTGTTTCGAAATATAAATTGGTAAATTGAAAACGACTTGTACTTCATAACTAAAATTTATATTTAATTTTAATTTCGATTAATATGCCAATTTGGCTAATTTACAATTTAACCCCTAAAGTTTCTAAAAGTTCATTCAAGCTAAGTTTTATCTATTGGATAACTTTTGAACTTTTATTTGATTTATAAGTTAGTAAATTGAAAACGAGTAATTTAATTTGATTTCAAAAATCAAATTGGCTAAAGTACAGTTTAATCCCTAAACTTTTATAAACTTAAAATGGTTAAGTTTTGGTTGTAACTTAGGTTACTTAAATTGCAAGATATTGAATTCTATTTTAATAAAGTATTTTAATTTATAAACTCGGGTTTATAAATTTAATAAAGTTTTACTTTGGGTTAGCTGTGGTCGCCCAACAAGTAGGAAGAAGTTTGGTAGTTTTAATTAACTCGGCTGACTCACTGATATGGATTTTAACTTTGGTTTATTTAAATTATTTTACGAATCATACTAAATACGTTTATATGATTTGTACTCTATAACTTGGGTTATTTTTTGGAATGCATTTAATATAAGTGTTTATTAAATGTGGCTTGGTATTGTGTTGTGCTAGTCCTATGTGTGTCTAGTACTCTTAGAGTTAGGCTCTGATTTTAATTATGATTTTAATATTTTATTTCGACCCGTCGACTGTTCGTACTTCAGAGGCGAACCAGAGTTAGGTGCTCGTCAGGATCACGTGGATTTAGCAAGCAGTGAGTTTATATCTCTATTTACCTCTTTATTAAGCAATTATTATATTTTGTATATATATGTATAGACAGCTTTTGAACTGTTTTTGCCATTGTGGATTTGATTTGGAACGTGCTACTCGATGGGCATCATCGGGACTGCGTGTGCACCGATAATGATTATGGTATTGAAGTAGGTTTAAGGTATGTCTTACCTTAGTGAGGGCACCGGTGGAAGATATGTCTTCTGGGCTCACTATTTATTAAGTGATAGTCGGAGATCGGTTATTGAGATATGTCTCACCGACACGACAATGGATTTAGAATTGTGGTTTAGGATTTCATAAATAATACATAATGAAAATGTTTTATTAAATATTTTTAAAAGTTTTCAACTTAAAAAATGTAAATGGTTATATAAACTCTACTCAGTGAATCTGACCCCGTTGTTTTCCCAAATTTTCCAGGTTTATGATTTGAGCATTGGTCGATCTCTGTTTCTTCATTCTCGGAGGTTCTTTATTTTATTTTCAGAATAAAAGAGTCGAACTCTTTTAAACTCTTAGACTGCAGTAGTAGTATCAGATTATTTATGTCTTAGTCATTTACTTATATTTTAGACTATTATTTGTCGGATTGGTCCAACTATTATTTTATCAGTAATAAACCTTTGGATTGAAATATGAATCATGGCATACATCGAGTGGATTTGTTTCGTAACGTTTTAAACGTTTGGATTTGTTTCGTAACATTTAGATCGAGTGGATTTGTTTCGTAACGTTTTAAACGTTTGGATTTATTTCGTAACGTTTTAAATGTTTGGATTAAATTGCTAAAAAGGTGAAACGTTATGATTTTTTTTGTAATGTTTTAAACGTTTGGTTTAAATCACTAAAAAGGTGAAACGTTAAGATTTTTTTCTTAACGTTTTAAACATTTGGATTTGTTTCGTAACGCTTTAAACGTTTAGCTTAAATCACTAAAAAGGTAAAACATTTGGATTTATTTCGTAACGTTTTAAATATTGGATTTGTTTCTTAATGTTTAAAACGTTTGGCTTAAATCGTTAAAAAGGTGAAACGTATGGATTTTTTTAGTAACGTTGAAACGTTGGGATTAGTTTCGTAACATTTTAAACGTTCGGCTTAAATCGCTAAAAAGGTGAAACATTTGGATTTGTTTCGTAACATTTTAAACGTTTGGATTTGTTTCGTAACGTTAAAAACGTTGGTTTTAAATCACCAAAAAGGTGAAACATTAGGATTTGTTTCATTACGTTTTAATCGTTTGAATTTTTTATTAACGTTTTAAAAGTTTGGCTTAAATCACTAAAAAGGTGAAACGATCGAATTTGTTTCGTAACATTTTAAACGTTTGGATTTGGTTCGTAACGTTTTAAATGTTTGGATTAAATCGTTAAAAAGGTTAAATGTTTTGATTTGTTTCCTAATATATTAATAGTTTGGATTTGTTTTGTAACATTTTAAATGTTGAGATTTTTTCGTAAAGTTTTAAACGTCTGGATCTGTTTCGTAACGTTTTAAACGTTTGAATATGTTTCGTAACGTTTTTAATGTTTGAATTAAATTGCTAAAAAGGTGAAACGTTAGGATTTGTTTCGTAACGTTTTAAACGTTTGGCCTTTATCACAAAAAAGGTGAAACGTTAGGATTTGTTTCGTAACGTTTTAAACGTTTGGATTTGTTTCGTAACGTTTTAAACGTTTGGCTTAAATCACTAAAAAGGTGAAACATTTGGATTTGTTTCGTAACATTTTTAATGTTTGGCTTAAATTGCTATAAAGTGAAACATTAGGATTTGTTCTGTAACGTTTTTAACGTTTGGCTTAACTCGTTAAAAAGGTGAAATGTTAGAATTTGTTTCGTAACGTTTTAATCGTTTGAATTTGTTTTTTAACATTTAAAACGTTTGGTTTAAATCGCTAAAAAGGTGAAACGTTCCGATTTGTTTCGTAATGTTTTAAACGTTTGGATTTGTTTCGTAATGTTTTAAACATTTGGATTTGTTTCGCAACGCTTTAAATGTTTGGATAAAATTGTTGAAAAGGTGAGATGTTTTGATTTGTTTCGTAATATATTAAACGTTTGGATTTGTTTCGTTACATTTTAAACGTTTGGATTTTTTCGTAAAGTTTTAAACGTTTGGATTTACTTCGTAACGTTATAAAAGTTTGGATTTGTTTCGTAACGTTTTAAACGGTAGGATTAAATTACTAAAAAGGTGAAACGTTAGGATTTGTTTCATAATGTTTTAAACATTTGGCGTAAATCGCCAAAAAGGTGAAACGTTTGGATTTGTTTCGCAACGTTTTAAATGTTAGGATTTGTTTATTAACGTTTTAATCATTTGAATTTTTTTTGTAACGTTCTAGACGTTTGGCTTAAACAGCTAAAAAGGTGAAACGTTTGGATTTGTTTCATAATTATTTAAATGTTTGGAGTAAATCGCAAAAGAGATGAAACGTTAGGATTTGTTTCGTAATGTTTTAAACGTTTGGATTTGTTTCGTAACGTATTAATTGTCTGGATTTGTTTTGTAACGTTTTAAACATGTAGATTTTTTCCGTAAAGTCTTAAACGTTTGGAATTTCTCATAACGTTTAAAATGTTTGGATTTGTTTCATAACGTTTTAAATGTTTGGATTTATTTTATAACATAATAAACCTTTGAATTTGTTTCATAACGTTTTAAACATTTAGATTAAATCGCTAAAAAGCTAAAACGTTAAAATTTGTTTCGTAACGTTTTAAATGTTTGGCTTAAATCACAAAAAGGTGAAATGTTAGGATTAATTTCCTAATGTTTTATACGTTTGCCTTAAATCGCTAAAAAGGTGAAACATTTGGATTTGTTTCGTAACGTTTTAAACGTTTCGATTTGTTTCGTAACGTTTTAAACGTTTGGTTTAAATCGCTAAAAAGGTGAAACGTTAGAATTTGTTTCGTAACTTTTTAAACGTTAGGATTTGTTTCGTAACGTTTTAAACGTTAGGATTTGTTTCGTAACGTTTTAAACGTTGGAATTTATTTTGTAACGTTTTAAATGTTTGGCTTAAATCGCTAAAAAGGTGAAACTTTTGAATTTTTTTCGTAACACTTTAAATGTTTGGTTTAAATCGCTAAAAAGGTGTAACGTTAGGATTTGTTTTGTAATGTTTTAAACGTTTGGCATAAATCGCTAAAAAGGTGATATGTTAAGATTTGTTTTGTAACATTTTAAACGTTTGTCTTAAATAGCTAAAACGGTGAAACGTTAGGATTTGTTTTTTAACGTTTGGATTTGTTTTGTAACGTTTCAAACGTTTGGCTTAAACAGTGAAAAAGGTGAAACGTTTAGATTTATTTCGTAATGCTTTTAACGTTTGGATTAAATCGCTAGAGAGTTGAAATGTTAGGATTTGTTTTGTAATGTTTTAAACGTTTGTATTTGTTTCGTAACTGTCACGATCCATTTTCATGAATCGTGACCGGCACTAGGGTATAGATATGGCTGTACCAAAACCCGTAGCTAGCCTTGCGGATAACCAACTTATAACATTTAAAGTAATGTACCTGCATAAAACCACATGCTCGGGAGCAACCGAGACTTCAGCCTAGTCTAGCAGTACAATATAAACAACATAAATTTAAAGTACACTTATCTCAAAATAATCTCCAACATCATGGCAATATATAAAATACCATAAACACTGTAATCATGCCAAAGCTGATAAAATAATAGTTGGACCAATCCAACAAACAATAGTCTAAAATATAAGTAAATGACTAAGACATAAATAATCTGATACTACTACTGCGGTCTAAGAGTTTAAAAGAGTTCGACTCTTTTATTCTGAAAATAAAATAAAGAACCTCCGAGAATGAAGAAACGGAGATCGACCAATGCTCAAATCATAAACCTGGAAAATTTGGGAAAACAACGGGGTCTGATTCACTGAGTAGAGTTTATATAACCATTTACATTTATTAAGTTGAAAACTTTTAAAAATGTTTAATAAAACATTTTCATTATGTATTATTTATGAAATCCTAAACCACAATTCTAAATCCATTGTCGTGTCGGTGAGACGTATCTCAATAACCGATCTCCGACTATCACTTAATAAACAGTGAGCCCAGGAGACATATCTTCCACCGGTGCCCTCACTAAGGTGAGATGTATCTCAAAGCTACCTCAATACAATAATCATTACCGGTGCGCACGCAGTCCCGATGATGCCCATCGAGTAGCACGTTCCAAATCAAATCCACAATGTCAAAAACAGTTCAAAACCTGTTTATACATATATATATACAAAATATAACATTTGCTTAATAAAGAGGTAAATAGAGATATAAACTCACTGCTTGCTAAATCCACGTGATCCTGACAAGCACCTAACTCTGGTTCACCTCTGAAGTATGAACAATCGAAGGGTCAAAATAAAATATTAAAATCATAATTAAAATCAAACCCTAACTTTAAAGAGTACTAGACACCACATAGGACTAGCACAACACAATACCAAGCCACATTTAATAAACACTTATATTAAATGCATTCCAAATATAACCCAAGTTATAAAGTACAAATCATATAAACATATTTAGAATGATTCGTAAATAAACCCAAGTTAAAATCCATATCAGCGAGTCAGCCGAGTTCTTAAAAACTACCAAGCTTATTCCCACTTGCTGGGCGATCATAGTCTAACCCAAACCAAAAATTTATAAAATTATAAACCCGAGTTTATAAATTAAATACTTGACAAAATAATTATCTATTTTAAAAATAAAATTCAATATCTTCAAATCCAAGTAACCCAAGTTACAACCAAAACTTAACCATTTTAAGTTTATGAAAGTTTAGGGACTAAACTGTAATTTAGCTAATTTGATTTTCGAAATCAATATTAATTACTCGTTCTTAATTTACTAAATTATAAATCAAACCAAATCCAAAAGTTATCCTCGAAACAAAACCAATAGATAAAACTTAACTTGAATAAGCTTTTTAGAAATTTTAGGGGCTAAATCGTAAATTTGCTAATTTGACAAATCAATCAAAATTAAATATAATTACACGAGTAATTATATTAATTTAGATTATAAAATAGTTAACGTTTTCAAATTGTCAATTTAAAATTGAAACAATGCAAAAATTATTATCAAATAATATCCTAATTAGAAACAACTTGAGGGATTTAATTGTTTTAAAGAAAATCATTTAGTGACTATATAGGCCAATTGGCCATCTTCTCCAATTAAAAAACAACTCATCCCCGCCATCACCATTTGTAATTCATTAAGAATAAAAACCATGATCATGAAGAACAAGCAACTAAGCCTAGATCAAAATTCCTCTAAATGATCACAAGCACTAATCCATATTAACGTTACCTAAATAACCAGAAAAAGATAAAGAACACGTTACTGAAATCATGGCAATTCACGGTGACAACATAATTTACGGTCGAGTCCGACGACGGCCAACAACATAACAATTAGGCAAGCGTAACTTAAGAAAAATTGATCTCTACTCTATTCATAATAAAGTCACAGCAACAAGATGGAAACGGCAGCAACATCTATATGGCATCAACTAAGGCATAACACGGTGAAATCATAACGGCGACAAACGGAGGAAACTTTACGTACCGTTTAAGATTCTGAAGCGATAGGATTAAAGGAATCGATGAACACAGATGGATCCTTGAAGAAAAACTCAGATTGATGCTAGAATAATGAAGTTACGAGTTAATAACGGCACACGACGATATCGTACATTAAACGAAGAAAAACGATGAGAATTCTTACCGGATCAAACGATATGAATGAATGATGATTGAAGATGAAGTTCAAATTTGTTTAAGAAGAATAGCGGCTAGGTCTTGTATGAAATAATAGGAAAATATTAGGTTTGGAAATAAAAGAAACGTAACAGATGAATATATAGGAGGATGAAGATGATATGTAGATATGTAACAACTTGTATGGGCTTTTTTATATTATGGCCAAACCAACACACATATGGCCTTATCATGCATAAAGTAAATCGCGTGGGAAGGAAAGTGTATGCATGGCTGATTTTCATGCAAAATAAATTTGCTTTTTTTTTAATTTTCTTTTAAACGTTAATAATACAAACCAAATACGAATTGAACTACGACCGAATCAACGAACGACTCTAATAAATTTAAATAAAAATATATAATAGTAATAATGATAAATTACTTAAAGATTGACGGAATGCAAAAGTTAAAATTAAAAATTTTAAAAAATAATTAAAAAATACGAGATATTACATTCTCCCCAACTTATTAAAAATTCGTCCTCGAATTTAGAACACAAAAACTAAAAGCATAACAACACGTAAGGCACACAAGATCAAACAACGATAACGCAAAATCAAAGATACATGTACCTCAAGGGAAGAGGAAAGGATAACGTTTCCGCATATCGGACTCCGTCTCCCAAGTGCACTCCTAAACAGAATGATTCCGCCACAGAACTTTGACCATCGGAATATCCTTGTTCCGTAACCTACGCACTTGCGTATCGACAATCTCAACTGGTTGTTCCTCATAGGACAGTTCCTGGTCAATATCAACGCTCTGAGGCACAATCACATGTGAAGGATCTGAGATGCACTTCCTCAGCATCGAAACATGAAATACAGGATGCACTAAAGACATGTCTGGCGGCAGAACCAGACGATAAGCCACATTTCCAATCCTCTTTGAAATTTCATAAGGATCAACGTACCTTGGTGCCAACTTTCCCTTGACACCAAAACAAACCACGCCTTTCATAGGCGAAACCCGAAGAAACACAAAGTCTCCCACGAGAAACTCGATGTCTTTTCTCTTCGGATCAGCATAACTCTTATGCCAACTAAAAGCTGTCTCCAACCTCTGTTTTATCAACGGTAGCTTCTCTGAGGTAACCTGAATAATCTCAGCACCAGACAACTTCCGCTCGCCGACCTCTTCCCAGCAAATAGGAGATCGACACTTGCGTCAGTACAAAGCCTCATAAGGTGTCATCTCAATACTCGCATGATAACTGTTGTTGTAGAAAAACTCAATCAGCGGAAGATGAGTATCCCAGCTACCCTGAAAATCAAGAATGCACATCCTGAGCATATCCTCCAATGTCTGAATAGTCCTCTCAGACTGACCGTTAGTCTGAGGATGAAAAGTTGTATTGAAGTCCAAACGAGAACCCAAGGACTCCTGTAACGCTTTCCAAAACCTCGAAGTGAAAACATAACCTCTGTCTGAAACAATCGAAACCGGTACACCATGCAAACTAACAATCCTATCGATGTACAACTGAGCCAACTTCGAAGAAGGATATGAATCCTTGATCGGAAGGAAATGAGCCGACTTAGTCATGCAGTCAACTATCACCGAGATGGAATCGTACCCCTGTAGAGTACGTGGTAAACAAACTATGAAGTCCATGGCAATCCGCTCCCACTTCCACTCTGGAATAGATAGTGGCTGCAGATAGACAGAAGGTCTCTAATGTTCCAGCTTCACTTGCTAGCAAATCAGACACTTGGAAACGTACTCTGCAACATCTTTTTTCATCCCGCTCCACCAATACGTACCCTTGAGGTCATGGTACATCTTGGTAGATTCCGGATGAACACTGTAAACTGATCTATGCGCTTCCTAAAGAATCTTGTCTCTCAAACCATCTGATTCCGGAACGCACAGTCTAGAACCAAACTTGAGAACTCCGTCAACAAAAACAAACTCGGAATTCCCGTCTAGATGGATCTCATCCATAATCCGTTTCAATTGTGGGTCCTCGGCTTGTAAAGCTTTAATCCTATCAATCAAAACCGGTTGCACCTGCAGTTATGCCAACAGACTACCATTCTGAGAAACCTGAAAACCGTAGCCCGAAGCTATCAAACCATGCCACTCTCTGACCATGGGTTTACGCCCAACCTAAAAAATATGGGTCAAACTTCCCGAAGACTTGCGACTCAATGCATCGGCTACCATATTAGCCTTATCAGGATGGTACTGAATAGTACAGTCGTAGTCTTTCAGCAACTCTAGCCACCTCCTCTGTCTCAGATTCAACTCTCGCTGATCAAAGATGTACTTCAGACTCTTATGATCAGTGAAGATCTCGCAAGTCGCACCGTACAAGTAGTGCCTCCAGATCGTCAGAGCAAAAACCACAGCCGCTAACTCCAAGACATGAGTAGGGTAATTCACCTCATTTTTCTTCAGCTGTCAAGAAGCATAGGCGATCACCTGTCCATGTTGCCTCAACACGCAACCTAAGCAAATCTGAGAAGCATCGCAGTACACAGTAAAACCCTCAATGCCAGAAGGCAATGCCAAAACAGGAGTTGTAGTTAGAATCTCCTTCAGCTTCTCGAAACTTGCCTCGCACTTGTCGGTCCACTCAAACTTAACACCCTTCTGTGTCAGTTTTGTCAAAGGCTCTGATATCCGAGAGAAATCATGCACAAACCGGCGGTAGTTGCCAGCTAACCCAAGAAAACTCCTAATCTTAGTAACTGACCTCGGCCTCTGCCAATCCATAATCGCCTCAATCTTCTTCGGATCAACCTTGATCCCATCCTTCGACACCACGTGTCCTAAGAAGGTAACCTGTTCCAGCCAAAAGTCACACTTTGAGAACTTAGCATACAACTGATGCTCTCGCAAGGTCTGTAGTATAGTCCTCAAATGATAAGCATGCTCCTCCTCGCTCCGAGAATAAATCAGAATGTCATCAATAAAGACAATAACAAACTGATCTAAAAACCCGATTTTTCATGTCCATAAACGCTACTGGTGTGTTAGTCAACCCAAACGACATGACCAAAAACTCGAAATGCCCATAAAGCGTTCTGAAAGCAGTCTTAGGCACATCAACATCCCGAATCCGAAGTTGACGATACCCGGATCTCAAGTCAATCTTGGAAAAACAATTCGCACCCTACAACTGAAAAAACAAGTCGTCGATGCGAGGAAGAGGCTATCTGTTCTTGATGGTAGCCTTATTCAACTGCCTGTAGTCGATACAAAGCCGAAAGGAACCAATCTTCTTCTTAACAAACAAAACTGGAGCACCCCATGAAGAAGTACTCGGTCTGATGAATCCACTGTCCAAAAGTTCTTGTAACTGCTCCTTCAACTCCTTCAGCTCAGCAGCACCCATCCGATACGGCGGTATCAAAATAGGACCAGTTCCAAGAACAACGTCAATGCAGAACTCAATATCCCGATCAGGTGGTAATCCAGGCAACTCATCTTGAAAAACGTCAGTGAACTCATTCACTATAGAGAGAGTGTTCACACTGTCCACCTCAGCATCCATATCTTGAATCACAACTAAGAAAGCTTGACAACCCTTACTCATCATCCGCTTTGCCTTGATCGCAAAAATCAGATTTTTAGGTGTTTCCGCCTTCTCCCCTTGAAAAGAAAAGGGTAGATCACCTGGAATCCAAAATTCAACCGACTTTCCTCGACAGTCGATCGAAGCATAATGGCGTGCTAGCCAATCCATCCCCAAAATCACGCCAAATGAAAGAACATCCAAAACAACCAAATCAGTACGCAAGTCTCTTCCATAGATAACCACGGAACACGAAGGATATACAACATCCACCACCACACAATCAGACAAGGGAGTAGAAACAGATAAAGGTTCACACAAACTAGTTGGTGTTACACCCAACTTAGAAACAAAACACGTAGACACAACAGAATGGGTTGCACCCGCATCAAATAAAAATAAGAGCATCTATAAAAGCAATCTGAATAGTACCTTGCACCACTACGTTAGATGCATGAGCATCCTGAGGAGTCAAGGTGAAAACTCTGGCCTGACCCTGACTCTGCTGTTGAGAACTCTACCCAGTACCATAGCTGTTAGAACCTCTACCGTCGTTGCCACGGCCTCCAAAACCTCTCCCTCTAGAACCTCGGCCCCGCTGGCCACCAAAAGAAGCGGCAGGTTGAGAGAACCCTGCCGGTGTAGAGAATGCTGGTCTCTGACTCTGATAGAATGGCTAAGCAACACTAGCTGCCGACATCTGCTTCCCAGATGCCTGGCACTCTTTGGAAAAGTGACTCGGCTAGCCACAAGTAAAACAACCCCCTAGTGCTAAACGACACTCGCCAGGATGTCGACGTCTGAAATTCTGGCAAAAGGGAAAACTAGCACCTCCACTGTTACCGCGCCCAAAACTGTGGCTGCTACCGCTATTGCCTGAACTGTAGGTGTAAGGCTGATAACTCTTCTTGACACCCCTCTTCTTGTTCTTATACTGAGAAGGTTTCGATTGGTAGCTACCACCACCACTATGCTGTCTAGGGCCAAAAGACTTCTTAGCCTGGGAAGAACCAGAAATCTCCCCAAACTGCAACAATGAGCTAGACAACGAGCACTGTGCACTATGTCTGTAAAGTCTTTGCGTGTCTCAGTACGCAAACTCACAAAATCGCGCCCAAAGCCCTTTACATATCTGTCATTCACTCTTTGCGGATCTGTCTGCAAGTTCGGAGCGAACCGACCCAACCTCACGAACTCCGTCGTGTACTCGGATACTGACCTATCATCCCTAGCAAGTGTCAGTAATCTATCTCTATGACCCTCTGTCACCTAAAACGGCAAGAAGAATGCTCTGAAACTCTCCACAAACTGAGCCCAAGTGATAGTAGGCATGTCAGCATGAACAGATCTACGAAACCAATCCCCAGCTGAACCCTTCATAGACATCTCAACTAGAACGACAGTCTAAAGCTCAGTAGCCTGTAGTCGCCGAGCATTCTGCTCAACCTCCTCGAGAAAATCCAGCGCGTCTCCAGAACCGTCAAACTCGGTTGGTTTCAGTCTCATGTAAGCCAATACCATATCCTTGTCAGTGGTTCCGACACCACCAACTGCTGCACCACCAGCCTATGGTTGCTGCTGCTGAACAATCTGACCCAAAACCGCATACTGATCCTGCATAGCCACATGTCCCGCTTGCAGCTGAATCTGGTTGAGTTGTAAAGTAGCAACTCCAGCCAGAAATGTGTTAAAGTCAAAGTCGTCCAACTCAGGTTTTGCCACACCTGGTGCTAAAGCACCCCCTGCAGCACCGCGTCCTACACCTCTTCCTGTACCTCTGCCAGCTGGATCTCGGCCAGCTCGACCAGCTCGACCCCGACCAGCTGGGCCTCTAAATGCTAGTCCTCTACCAGCTTGAACCTCTGGTTCATTCTAGTCCACCTACATAGAGATCGTGTCATCAGCCTCAGCATTTTGCTGAGCCGCAGCACGAGTACGCGTATTTATTCCTAAGAATGAAAAAAAATCCTTAATACAAACAGAAATTTAACCATATAATCACAACATGGCGAATCAGCCAATAATTAATCACCCAAGTGAAAACAACCATATAATAAGCAATAAAGCAAATAAATTCACAGGACTGACTCATGACATTCCTATAGGAGTAGGCAGAAAGTTTTGAAAACAAAAGATGACGTTTCAAAGACAAGACTCGAATCCTAATTCCGCAGTAGTTCCTAGAACAATTTAATCACTTAACATGCCAAAACAATTAAACAATTAACAATAAAATGGCCTTGGTTTGAAACCAAAGCTCTGATACCAAGTTTGTCACGACCCATTTTCATGAATCGTGACCGGCGCTAGGATATGGGTATGGTTGTACCAAAATCTGTAGCTAGCCTTGCGGATGACCAACTTATAACATTTAAAGTAATGTACCTTCATAAAACCACATGCTATGGGGCAACCCAGACTTCAGCCTAGTCTAGCAGTACAATATAAACAACATAAATTTAAAGTATGCTTGTCTCAAAATAATATCCAATAGCATGGCAATATATAAAATACCATAAACACTGTAATCATGCCAAAGCTGATAAAATAATAGTTGGACCAATCCAACAAACAGTAGTCTAAAATATAAGTAAAAGACTAAGACATAAATAATCTGATACAACTACTGCGGTCTAAGAGTTTAAAAGAGTTCGACTCTTTTATTCTGAACATAAAATAAAGAACCTCTGAAAATGAATAAACGGAGATCGATCAATGCTCAAATCATAAACCTGGAAAATTTGGAAAAACAACGGGGTCAGATTTACTGAGTAGAGTTTATATAACCATTTACATTTATTAAGTTGAAAACTTTTAAAAATGTTTAATAAAATATTTTCATTATGTATTATCAATGAAACACTAAACCACAATTCTAAATCCATTGTCGTGTCGGTGAGACGTATCTCAATAACCGATCTCTGACTATCACTTAATAAATAGTGAGCCCAGGAGACGTATCTTCCACCGGTGCCCTTACTAAGGTGAGACGTATCTCAAACCTACCTCAATACCATAATCATTACTGGTGCGCACGCATTCGCGATGATGCCCATCGAGTAGTACGTTCCAAATCAAATCCACAATGCCGAAAACAGTTCAAAAGCTGTTTATACATATATATATATATATATATATATATACAAAATATAACATTTGCTTAATAAAGAGGTAAATAGAGATATAAACTCACTGCTTGCTAAATCCACGTGATCCTGACAAGCACCTAACTCTGGTTCGCCTCTAAAGTACGAACAATCGACGGGTCTAAATAAAATATTAAAACCATAATTAAAATCAGACCCTAACTCTAAAGAGTACTAGACAGCACATAGGACTAGCACCACATAATACCAAGCCACATTTAATAACATTTTCAACACTTGAATTACTTTCGTAACGTTTTAAACGTTTGGATTAAATTGCTAAAAGGTGATACATTTGGATTTGTTTCGTAACATTTTAAACTCTTGGATTTTTTTCCTAATGTTTTAAACGTTTGGCTTAAATTGCTAAAAAGGTGAAATATTTGGATTTGTTTCGTAACATTTTGAAACGTTTGGATTTGTTTCGTAACGTTTTAAACGTTTGGCTTAAATCTCTAAAAAGGTGAAACATTAGGATTTGTTTTGTAATGTTTTTAACGTTTGGCTTAACTCGTTAAAAAGGTGAAATGTTAGGATTAGTTTCGTAACGTTTTAATCATTTGAATTTGTTTTTAACGTTTTAAATGTTTGGCTTAAATCGCTAAAAAGGTGAAACGTTCGTATTTTTTTCGTAGCATTTTAAATGTTTGGATTTGTTTCGTAACGTTTTAAACGTTTGGATTTATTTTGTTACGCTTTAAATGTTTCGATTAAATCGTTAAAAAGGTGAAACATTTTGATTTGTTTCGTAATATATTCAACGTTTGGATTTGTTTCGTAACATTTTAAAAGTTTGGAATTGTTCGTAAAGTTTTAAACATTTGGATTTTTTTCGTAACATTTTAAACGTTTGGATTTGTTTCGTAACGTTTTAAGCGTTTGGATTGAATTGCTAAAAAGGTGAAATTTAGGATTTGTTTCGTAACGTTTTAAACGTTTGGCTTAAATCGCTAAAAAGGGGAAACGCTAGGATATTTTTCGTAACGTTTTAAATGTTTGGATTAGTTTCACAACATTTTAAACGTTTGGCTTAAGTCGCTAAATAGGTGAAATATTTGGATTTGTTTCATAACATTTTAAACGTTTGGATTTGTTTCGTAACGTTTTAGACGTTTTGGTTAAATCACTAAAAAGGTGAAACATTAGGTTTTGTTACGTAACGTTTTTAACGTTTGGCTTAACTCGTTCAAAAGGTGAAACGCTAGGATTAACGTTTTAATCGTTTAAATTTGTTTTTAACGTTTTAAACGTTTGGCTTAAATCGCTAAAAAGGTGAAATGCTTGTATTTGTTTCGAAATGTTTTAAACGATTGGATTTGTTTCGTAACGTTTTAAACGTTTGGATTTGTTTTGTAACGTTTTAAACGTTTGGATTAAATTGCTAAAAAGGTGAAAAGTTAGGATTTTTTCCGTAACGTTTTAAATGTTTGGCTTAAATCGCTAAAAAGGTGAAACGTTAGGATTTGTTTCGTAACGTTTTAAACGTTTGGATTTGTTTCGTAGCGCTTTAAACGTTTGGCTTAAATCGCTAAAAAGGTGAAACGTTTGGATTTGTTTCGTAACGTTTTAAACGTTTTGATTTTTTTGGTAACGCTTTAATAGTTTGGCTTAAATCGCTAAAAAGGTGAAACGTTTGGATTTGTTTCGTAATGTTTTAAACATTTGGATTTGTTTCATGACGTTTTAAACGTTTGGCTTAAATCGCTAAAAAAGGTGAAACGTTAAGATTTGTTTCGTAAAGTTTTAAACGTTTGGATTTGTTTCGTAATATATTAATAGTTTGGATTTGTTTTGTAACATTTTAAACGTTGGGATTTTTTCGTAAAGTTTTAAACGTTTGGATTTACTTCGTATTGTTTTAAACGTTTGGATTTGTTTCGTAACGTTTTAAACGTTTGGATTGAATTGCTAAAAAGGTGAAACATTAGGATTTATTTCGTAATGTTTTAAACGTTTGGCGTAAATCGCCAAAAAGGTGAAACGTTAGGATTTCTTCGTAACATTTTAAACGTTAGGATTTGTTTTTTAACGGTTTAATCATTTGAATTTGTTTCGTAATGTTCTAGACGTTTGGCTTAAACAGCTAAAAAGTGAAACGTTTGGGTTTGTTTCGTAACGTTTTAAACGTTTGGATTTATTTCGTAATGTATTAATTGTTTGGATTTGTTTTGTAAAGTTTTAAACGTTTAAATTTATTCCGTAAAGTTTTAAACGTTTGGAATTTCTCCTAACGTTTTAAATGTTTGGATTTATTTCATAACGTTTTAAACGTTTGGTTTTATTTTGTAACGTAATAAACCTTTGGATTTGTTTCATAACATTTTAAACGTTTAGATTAAATCGCTAAAAAGGTAAAACGTTAAGATTTTTTTCGTAACGTTTTAAATGTTTGGCTTAAATCACTAAAAAGGTGAAATGTTAGGATTAATTTCCTAATGTTTTATACGTTTGCCTTAAATCGCTAAAACGGTGAAACATTTTGTCACAACCCATTTTCATGAATCGCGACCGGCGCTAGGGTATGGGTATGGTTGTACCAAAACCCGTAGCTAGCCTTGCGGATAACCATCAAATATATAAACCTGCAAGAAAATCAATGCTCGGGGGCAACCGAGATTTCAGCCTAGTTCTAGCAGTTCATAATATACAACATTTATTATAAAGTGCTCAGCCAACTCTGAGTCTTATACATGGCAGAAATACATATTAACCCAAGTTAATATAAAAATGCTAAAACAATATATATATCAATTGAACTAAATCTCATAACAAGTATTAGACAAGTAAGACTTCTAATTACTACTGCGGTCTAAGAATAAAATCAGTTTACCAACTTTATTAAAATATAATGTAAAACCTCCGAGGAGATAAAGAATCGGAGAGTAGGTGACTCGCTCAAATCATAACCCTGGAAAAATTGGGAAAACAACGGGGTCAGATATACTGAGATGAGTTCATACCACTACATATTACATACCTCATCTAGATCAATACTGGTGCGCACTCAGTCCTAATGATGCCCATTAGGTAGCATGTTCCAACTAAAAGCCATAATGGAAAAACAGTTCGAAATATACATACAATATATATTATATATCAAAATAACAATTTACTTAATAAAGCGGTAAATAGTAAGTACAAACTCACTGCTTGCTAATCCACGCGATAACCTGGCAAGCAACTAATCCTGGTTCGTCTCCGAAGCACGAACAGTCGACGGATCTAGACAATATAAATCAGAATTAAAACATGTCCTAACTCTAGAGAGTACTAGACAACACATATAACTAGCACTAACATCAACGAGCTAAGACAAAGCAAACAAACTTACTTAATCCATAGCCAAAGCATAAAACAAAGTAGAGTAAACATACTTACTCAACATATCCAAAGTCATACGATAGTAAACTCAAATTCAGTTTCCATTTTGAAAACATAATCCAAAAATTATTTCAATAACTTAGTTAAAATCATAAAACCAAGTTTAAACCAAAGTGGTGAACTAGCCGAGTTATCACAACTGCCAAGCCTATACTCACAAATTGGGCGACTCGAGTCTAACCCAAACCAAACATCCAAACAAAGTAAAACAATTCGTTTAAAGTCCGAAATCATTTAAATATACCAAAGTATCAATTTAGAAAACAAGGGAACTCAATTAAACATTAAAACCCAAGTATAGCATCATAATTATAAAAGTGTTCGATGAAAGTCCCAAAAGGACAAACACAACCAAATAAGCCAAACACCAATACACAAAAGTCCTAGCATGCTTAACAATCACATTTTATATAACACATGCCATAGCAAAATATTTGGAATCAATTAACATATTTTTCACAAAATCAAGCCAATTAAGCATTCATGTCACTTAGCCCACAACGAGACCAAACATGAATCCTCAAACTAAAACACCTTAGATCAGTACATATACATACCATAATCAATAGTATGAAAGTAATTCATATCTTAAGTCATTACAAAGCATCAAATTCGAAATCAAAGCATATTAACGTAAAACTAGCTAGTTTGCAAACTAAGCCAACACGTACCAAAACATTTATGATTCAAACTCTCAAACTCATTTAGATCAGTAGTATATCATACATAATTTCAAAATACCAAACAAACTCAGATCTAATCTCATGCGAACATCCCTTAAACAATCGATAACGCAATTTCGCTAAAAATTGCCTAAACATGCTAAACAAGCCAAATCATGCATTCGATAACCCAAATCATATAGCCACTTATCCTAAATCATATAAACATCATTTAAATCATCTTAGAACAGTAGGTGCATCACTTTAAAACATTTAATTGATTACAACACTAGAAAACTATAAATTCATCATTTAACGCAATTTCGGCTAAAACATGCGAGAACATGCCAAAGGTGTGATGCAACCAAATAGATCATATCTTAAACATTAAATCCATCAAACATATCATACATATTAGTAACATAAGCATAGAATCTCTTTTTCGTAAATTTATAACACCGAATCGATTAGAATATAAAATTTGCTAGAATAACCTTAACATTGATGAATCATGCCAAACGCTTTCCAAAACATGTAATATCAGTTTATTCATGAAAAAATAATCATACGATACATACAACTAAGTATCATAAGCATGACATAATAATAACAATGATTCAATCCATATAAAACCCTAGATATGCAATCCTAGGCAAAATAACCCAAAAACAAAATCATGAATCATAAGGATGAGAAACCATTACCTAATAATGAAGAACAACATGTTAATTGAGATATAAATAGAAGGTACGAAGGAGTGGACCGAAATCAAAAGGTTCCACAAGTCTCCAACGAAGAACAAAATTGATGAAATCGCGTAGATCTTGTAACAATGATGTAAAATCACATACTTAGCGTAATGAATCGCATCCGGACTTTTTAGAACGAAGAAAATATGTATTTTATATAAATTCGTTGTAGGGTTTGTGGGAAGGAGAAGGGGCTGCTCACATAAATTAGGGGTCTACTTATAGACTCATACGGGCTTTACTTGGACTTTGTTTATAGTCTAATGATTTAATAGTTATTTTTAGAGTTATAAGCCTCCAAACAACGACCCAATTGATAATATTTTAGTAAATCCTCTCAGGAACAACATATCCAAAAAGGGGCCCAATCCGACATTGCAATTGGAAGATATCAACATTTTACTAAAACAACGCAGTTTTGAAAAACATGCGAATACTGTTTCGATATATACCCAAAAATAAATTGAATGAACATAGAACACATAAGGGCTAATGGGATACATATGAGACACTCAAAAAGACACTACCAAGGTATCACAAGTGTTACTTCTAACGTATAACAATCCAGAATCAAGTCGGAAACATAACAAGAACATGCTGAAATACAAAAGAACAAAGAATTCAAGAAAATAACTAATTTGTAACGGATAAAATAACTGACAAATCAAGTTTGAAAACACGGGGTATTACACGTTTGGATTTATTTCGTAACATTTTAAACATTTGGATTTCTTTCATAACGTTTTAAACGTTCGATTTAAATCGCTAAAAAGGTGAAACGTTAGGATTTGTTTCGTAACTTTTTAAATGCTAGGATTTGTTTCGTAACATTTTAAACATTTGGATTTGTTTCGTAATGTTTTAAACGTTTGAATTTATTTTGTAACGTTTTAAACGTTTGGCTTAAATCGCTAAAAAAGTGAAACGTTTGGATTTTTTTCGTAACACTATAAATGTTTGGATTAAATCGCTAAAAAGGTGAAACGTTAGGATTTGTTTCGTAACTTTTTAAACGTTTGGTGTAAATCGTTAAAAAGGTGATATGTTAGGCTTTGTTTTGTAACGTTTTAAACGTTTGTCTTACATAGCTAAAAAGGTGAAACGTTAGGATTTGTTTTTTAATGTTTAAAACGTCTGGATTTGTTTTGTAATGTTTCAAACGTTTGGCTTAAACAACCAAAAAGGTGAAACGTTTAGATTTATTTCGTAACGCTATTAACGTTTGGATTAAATCGCTAAAGAGTTAAAACGTTAGGATTTCTTTCGTAACATATTAAACGTTTGGGTTTGTTTCGTAACGTTTTAAACGTTTCGATTTATTTTATAACGTTTTAAACGTTTCGATTTGCTCCGTAAAACACGTTTGAATTTTCTAGTAACGTTTAAACGTTTGGATTTGTTTCGTAACGTTTTAAATGTTAGGAATTGTTTCGTAATGTTTTAAATGTTTGAATTTATTTTGTAATGTTTTATACGTTTTGCTTAAATCGCTAAAAAGGTGAAACGTTTGAATTTTTTTTTTAACACTATAAATGTTTGGATTAAATCGCTAAAAAGGTGAAACGTTAGGATTTGTTTCGTAACTTTTTAAACGTTTGGCGTAAATCGTTAAAAAGGTGATATGTTAGGATTTGTTTTCTAATGTTTTAAACGTTTGTCTTAAATAGCTAAAAAGCTGAAACGTTATGATTTGTTTTTTAACGTTTAAAACGTTTGGATTTGTTTTGTAACGTTTCAAAGGTTTTGCTCAAACAGCCAAAAAGGTGAAACGTTTAGATTTATTTCGTAACGCTTTTAACGTTTGGATTAAATCGCCAAAGAGTTGAAACGTTAGGATTTGTTTCATAATATTTTAAACGTTTGGATTTGTTTCGTAACGTTTTAACATTTCGATTTGTTTTGTAACGTTTTAAACGTTTCGATTTGCTACGTAACGTTTTAAACGTTTGAATTTTCTAGTAACGTTTTAAATGTTTGGATATGTTTCGTAACGTTTTAAACGTTTAGATTTGTTTAGTAACGTTTTAAACGTTTGGCTTAAATCGCTAAAAAGGTGAAACGTTAGGATTTTTCGTAACGTTTCAAACGCTTGGATTAGTTTCGTAATGTTTTAAACGTTTGCCATAAATCACTAAAAAGGTAAAGCGTTTGGATTTGTTTTGTAACGTTTTAAACGTTTGGCTTAAATAGCTAAAAAGGTGAAACGTTAGGATTTGTTTCTTAACGTTTTAAACGTTTTGATTTGTTTCATAACGTTTTAAACGTTTGGATTTGTTTCGTAACGTATTAATTGTTTGGATTTATTTTGTAACGTTTTAAACGTTTGATTTGTTCCGTAAAGTTTTAAACGTTTGGAATTTCTCGTAACGTTTTAAATGTTTGGATTTGTTTCATAACGTTTTAAACGTTTGGATTTATTTTGTAACGTAATAAACTTTTGGATTTGTTTCATAACATTTTAAACGTTTAGATTAAATCGCTAAAAAGGTAAAACGTTAAGATTTGTTTCGTAACGTTTTAAATGTTTGGCTTAAATCACTAAAAAGGTGAAATGTTAGGATTAATTTCCTAATGTTTTATTCGTTTGCCTTAAATCGCTAAAACGTTGAAACTTATGGATTTGTTTCGTAACATTTGAAACGTTTGGATTTGTTTCGTAACATTTTAAAAGTTTGGATTTGTTTCGTAACGTTTTAAACGTTTGGTTAAAATCTCCAAAAAGGTGAAACGTTAGGATTTGTTTCGTAACGTTTTAAACATTAGGATTTGTTTCGTAATGTTTTAAACGTTTGAATTTATTTTGTAACGTTTTAAACGTTTGGCTTAAATCGCTAAAAAGGTAAAACGTTTGGATTTTTTCGTAACACTATAAATATTTGGATTAAATTGCTAAAAAGGCGAAACGTTTGGATTCGTTTCGTAACTTTTTAAACGTTTGGCGTAAATCGCTAAAAAGGTGATATGATAGGATTTGTTTTGTAACGTTTTAAACGTTTGTCTTAAATAGCTAAAAAGGTGAAATATTAGGATTTGATTTTTAATGTTTAAAACGTCTAGATTTGTTTTGTAACGTTTCAAACGTTTGGCTTAAACAGCCAAAAAGGTGAAACGTTTAGATATATTTCGTAATACTTTTAACGTTTGGATTAAATCGCTAAAGAGTTGAAACTTTAGAATTTGTTTCGTAACGTCTTAAACGTTTCGATTTGTTTCGTAACGTCTTAAACGTATCGATTTGCTCCGTAACGTTTTAAACGTTTGAATTTTCTAGTAACGTTTTAAATGTTTGGATTTGTTTCATAGGATTTTAAACGTTTGGATTTGTTTCATAACGTTTAAACGTTTAGATTTGTTTAGTAACGTTTTAATCGTTTGGCTTAAATCGCTAAAAAGGTGAAACGTTAGGATTTTTTCGAAACGTTTCAAACGCTTAGTTTCGTAACGTTTTAAACGTTTCCCGTAAATTGCTAAAAAGGTAAAACATTTGGATTTGTTTCGTAACGTTTTCAATGTTTGGCTTAAATAGCTAAAAACGTTAGGATTTTTTTAACGTTTTAAACGTTTTGATTTGTTTCGTAACGTTTTAATTGTTTGGCTTAAACAGATAATAAGGTAAAACACTAGGATTTTTTTGGTAACATTTTAAAGGTTTGGATTTATTTCGTAACGTCTTAAACGTTTGACTTAGATCGCTAAAAAGGAGAAATATTAGGATTTGTTTCGTTATGTTTTAAACGTTTGGATTTGTTTCATAACGTTTTAAACGTTTGGCTTAAATCGCTAAAAAGGTGAAACGTTTGGATTTGTTTCCTAACGTTTTAAACATTTGGATTTGTTTTGTAACGTTTGAAACGTTTGGCTTAAGTTGCTAAAAAGGTAAAATGTTAGCATGTTTTCCATAACATTTTAAACGTTTGGATTAGTTTCGTAACTTTTTAAACGTTTGGCTTATATCGCTAAAAAGGTGATACATTTGGATTTATTTCGTAACGTTTTAAACCCTTGGATTTTTTTCGTGATGTTTAAAAACGTTTGGCTTAAATCCCTAAAAAGGTAAACATTAGGATTTGTTTCGTAACATTTTTATCGTTTGGCTTAAATTGTTAAAAAGGTAAAACGTCACGATTTGTTTCGTAATGTTTTAATCGTTTCGCGTAAATCGCTAAAAAGGTGAAATGTTAGGATTTGTTTCGTAACGTTTTAAACGTCAGTATTTGTTTTTAACATTTTAAAAGTTTGGATTTGTTTCGTAACGTTTTAAACGTTTGTCTTAAACATCTAAAAAGGGGAAACGTTTGGATTCGTTTCATAACGCTTTAAACATTTGGATTAAATCGCAAAAGAGATGAAACGTTAGGATATGTTTGGATTTGTTTTGTAACGTTTTAAACGTTTGGATTTTTTCCGTAATGTTTTAAACGTTTGAAATTTCTCGTAACGTTTTAAATGTTTTGATTTGTTTCATAACGTTTTAAACATTTTGATTTCTTTCGTAACGTTTTAAACGTTTTGATTTGTTTCGTAACGTTTTAAACGTTTGGATTAAATCACTAGAAAGGTGAAACATTAAGATTTGTTTCGTAACGTCTTAAATGTTTGGCTTAAATCCCTAATAAGGTTTTAAACATTTGCCTTAAATCGCTAAAATGGTGACACGTTTGGATTTGTTTCGTAATGTACTAAACGTTTGGATTTGTTTAATAACGTTTTAAACGTTTGGCTTAAATCACTAAAAAGGTGAAACGTTAGGATTTGTTTCGTAACGTTTGAATTTATTTCTTAACATTTTAAACGTTTGATTTAAATCACTAAAAAGGTGAAACGTTTGGATTTTTTCCGTAATGCTTTAAATGTTTGGATTAAATCGCTAAAAACGTAAAACGTTAGGATTTGTTTCGTAACATTTTAAGTGTTGGCGTAAATCGCTAAAAAGGTGAAATGTTATGATTTGTTTTGTAATGTTTTAAACGTCTGTCTTAAATAGCTAAATAGGTGTAACGTTGGGATTTATTTTTTAACGTTTTATACGTTTGAATTTGTTTTGTAACGTTTTAAACATTTGGCTTAAACAGCTAAAAAGGTGATACTTTTGGATTTGTTTCATAATGCTTTAAACGCCTATATTAAATCGCTAAAGAGGTGAAACTTTAGGATTTGTTTCGTAACGTTTTAAACGTTTGAATTTGTTTCGTAACGTTTTAAATTTTTTGTAACGTTTTAAGCATTTCGATTTGATTCGTAAAGTTTTAAACGTTTGGTTTAAATCGCTAAAAAGGTGAATTGCTAGGATCACTTTTGTAACGTTTTAAACGTTTTCCTTAATTCGCTAAAACGGTGATACGTTTGCATATATTTCGTAACGTTTTAAACGTTTGAATTTGTTTCGTAACGTTTTCAACGTTTGGCTTAAATCATTAAAAAGATGAAACATTAGGATTTTTTTCGTGACGTTTTAAACGTTCGGCTTAAATGGCTAAAAAGGCAAAACGTTGGGATTTGTTTCGTAATGTTTTATACGTTTGAATTTGTTTCGTAACGTTTAAACATTTGGCTTAAATCGCTGAAAAGGTGAAACGTTTGGATTTGTTTCGTGAATTATTAAGCGTTTGGATTTGTTTCGTAACATTTTAAGCGTTTGGATTTGTTTCGTAAGCTTTAAATGTTAGGATTAAATTGCTAAAAAGGTGAAACGTTAGGATTTGTTTCGTAACATTTTAGACGTTTGGCGTCAATCGCTAAAAAGGTGAAATGTAACGTTTTAAACGTGTGACTTAAATCGTTAAAAAGGTGAAGCGTTAGAATTTGTTTCTTATCGTTTTAAACGTTTGGCTTAAACCGCTAGAAAGGTGAGACGTTAGGATTTGTTTCGCAACGTTATAAACATTTAGCTTAAATCGCTAAAAAGGTGAAATTTTAGGATTTTTTTTCGTAATATTTTAAACGTTTGGATTAGTTTCATAACGTTTTAAACGTTTGGATTAGTTTCATAACGTTTGGATTAGTTTCATAACGTTTTAAACGTTTGGATTTGTTTCGTAACGTTTTAAATGTTTGGATTCGTAACGTTTTAAAAGTTTGGCTTAAATCACTAAAAAGGTGAAACATTAGGATTTGTTTCGTAACATTTTAAACGTTTGAATTTTTTTTGCTATGTTTTAAACGTTTAGCTTAAATCGCTAAACAGGTGAAATGTTCGAATTTGTTTCGTAACGTTTTAAACGTTTGGATTTGATTCGTAACGCTTTAAATGTTTGGATTAAATCGCTAAGAAGGTGAAACGTTTTGATTTATTTTGTAATATATTAAAGGTTTGGAGTTGTTTCGTAACATTTTAAATGTTTGGATTTTTCCGTAACGTTTCAAACGTTTGGATTTGTTTCGTAGATTTGTTTCATAACGTTATACTCGTTTGGATTAAATCGCTAAAAAGGTGAAATATTAGGATTTGTTTCGTAACGTTTTAAACGTTTGGCGTAAATCGCTAAAAAGGTGAAGTGTTAGGATTTGTTTCGTAACGTTTTAAACGTTTGGCTTAAATAGCTCAAAAGGCGAAACGTTAGGATTTGTTTTTTAACGTTTTAAACATTTGGATTTGTTTCGTAACGTTTTAAACATTTGGCTTCAACAGCTAAAAGGGGGAAACGTTTGGATTTATTTCATAACGTTTTAAACGTATGGATTAAATCTCTAAAGAGATGAAACATTAGAATTTGTTTCGTAACGTTTTAAACGTTTGAATTTTGTTTCTGTAATACCCGTAAAATTTTAAAAATTTATTTATGACTTTCTGGTAATAATTCTTGTCGTTTGCGGTTTATTTGTTCGATGTGGTTCGCTTAAATTTTAAATTTGAATTCAAGTTCCTTCGTTTGTGGTTCAACCAAGCGGTTGAACCACAAAAGATCAAATCAGGTCTCAAAAGAGACCCCGGATGAAAATTTCGAAGAGCCTCGTTCCACACATGGGGTCTCGAACGAGACCCTTTGAAATTTCTGCTTGTCTCGTTCGAGACCAGCAAGGTCTCGAACGAGACCTCAGCAGAATGGCTGGTCTTGTTCGAGACCAGCCTTGAAACTTCCAAGGACCCATTTTCACCTACAATTTAACCTAACTAATTCCTATAAATACGTAACCTTTTAACCCTAATTCTTTTCACCACACTTCATACAAACCCTAGCCGTCTTTCCTTCTCAAAATCGCTGAGAATTATCGAGCTAATCATCAATCAAAGTCCCGTGTTCATATCAGTAAGTTTTGATTCCTTATTCTCAGATTTTGCTGAAAACGACCCTTACGTTTTCTGATTAGTTCTCAATCGTTATTACGTATATTTCAGTTCCGTTTCGTCCTAGTCGAAGAAGACTCGATCCTCTATAAATCCCAACTTTTGTTTCGTCAAACGGTACGTAAACGAATCTGTATCAATCGCCGATGTTTTACCGTTTTTAAGTTATTTTCTGTTTTGGCTCTAAAACGATACTTTCGTTTTACAATCCGTTTCGCAGCCATTTGGAGATCGAAATCAGTTTCATTTATTCCCCATGATAATAGACTCGTTGCTCTACGATTCTACACCTTTCATTCGTCAAACGGTACGTAAGCGAACCCGTATCAATCGCCGCTGTTTCATCGTATTTCATTGATTATAAACTGTTTTGTTTTGGAATTACTACTGCCATTCATCTTGTTGTTTCATTGTTGAGTTTGAGGTTTTAGGGCTATTATAATTGGTCTTATCAATTGGAATGTGTTGATTGGTGTTTTGAGGTTTCGGTTTTGGATTACTCTTCGTTGTTCTTGGTTTCGGCTTGTGAGTTCTTGATTTTGTTAATCTTGTTTCTGTGGTTATCGAATTCTTGCAATTTTTGGAGTTGATATTATGTCTTGGGTAGTTTGAATTAGAAAAGAAATATAGAATTTAATTATTAAGATTTCTTAAATTCGGTTTCTGCATTTCGTTCTTTTTCTCTGCATATGTTGGGTTGCTTGTGTTTTTGCAAATGTAGAAGATGACTTCGATACAATAGATGATTGGCTTCCAGGATTTACTTTTGGTTAAATATTCTCTTAGGCTACTAGGTTATTTGATGCTAATTTGTTTAATCCTTTAAGTTACTTAATTAACTATTTTTATTGATTTTAAATATTAAATTAAGAAATTGATTTAAACTTATTTATTTAGCGGTTTAAATAATATTATTTTTATAAATTGAAATTTCTTCGAGCATTAATATTTTAAACTAATATTAGTCCTATTATGGTTTATATATGATTTTATAAAGTGGCTATATGAAATGGGAATTGGGGATTTCATTTAAATTTGAAAGTTGTTAAATTAGTTATATTATTTTTAAGACCTAAAAATAATATTTGAGTTATTTAAAAATTAAATTAATAATTATTATTAATTATTATTTAATTGATAATTTGAATTTTTGGCTTAGAATGCCTTTGTGATTAAAGTTATATTTTAGCTTTATTTTGTTATTTAAATTATTCGAGATATTTTTGCCGATAATTATAATTACTTGGGTTTCAAGCTATTGAGTTCATTCTTATATTTAATTCATGTTATTTTATTAAATTAAAATTATAAACTGTAATTTATAATTCTGAAATATCAATTGCGTCGGTTTTGACTTGGGTCACCGACATGTGGTTTTAGCTTGTTTTTTTTTAAAACTCGGCTAACACACTATTTGAGCAAAGGATTTTATTTATAAATTAAATATTATTTAATTAATATTTTCGGATGGATTTTTTATATATGAACTCAATAGGCTTGATTTATTTCGGCATTATAATTTATTGAGAATTGTGTTCTCTGTGTGATATTTAATTGTCCGATTAATTGTACTTGTCCTACGTGATGTCTAGTATTCTTAGAGTTAGGGGTTGGAGCAATTTTAATGTATGATTTATTTTTAGACTCTTCGATTACTCGCGCTCCGGAGTCGAACCAGGGTTAGCTGTTTGCCGAAGTTTCACGTGGATAAGCAAGCAGTGAGTTTGTAGTGCTATTTACCGCTTTATTAAGTACCGCATCATATTTTAATATCATAAATGCTTTTGAACTGTTTTTACGGATTATGGATCTGGATTGAAACTAGCTGCTCGATAGACTTGTATCGAGACTGTGTGCACCGGTAAGTACTCTGGGAATCGGCAGACTAATGTCTTGCTTACGCTGGTATATTTGATGAGGATATGTTCCTGTCCACTCTGGGTTTATCAGTATGCTATGTCATACTTACGCTGGGATCATTTCAATATTGTTTTCCATAATCATACTATATTACTATAAAATGTTTTGATTTAAGGGTTTGAAACTTAGAAAATGTAAATAGTATTGCGAACTCATCTCAATATATCTGACCCTGTTATTTTCCCAATTTTTCCAGGTTTATGATTTGAAAGCTCGTCCACTCTGATTCTTTTGATTCCTCGGAGGTTTTATGTTATTTAAACTAGTTCTATTTTCAAACTCTTAGACCGCAGTAGAACTAGTTTATATATTACATTATTATTGCACTTTGGGATTCTCGATCTGTTCGATTATTTATTATTGGCATGTTTACTCTAGAATATTTTATTATTATATTTAAGGCATGCTGTTGAGCATTTCAGATATTTAAGTAATTTATATTAGAACTGTAATATAAATTGCTAGACTTAGGTTGGAGTCTCGGTTGCCCCCGAGCAGTTTTCTGCAGGTTTAAATGTTTATTTGTTTTCCGCAAGACTTGCTACGGGTTTTGGTACGACCATACCCATACCCTAGCGCCGGTCACGATTCATGAAATTGGGTCGTGACAAAGTTGGTATCAAAGCTTTAGTTTCGAACTAAGGCCAAATTTTTGCATGTTATGTGTTTATCGCTTGAAGGCATGTTAAGTGTTATTGTTGTGTCATAGGATTTACTGCGGAATTAGGATTCAAGTCTTGTCTTCTAAGACGTCAGCTTTTGTTTTACAAACTTTCTACCTTCACCTTTAAGAGTAATTGAGTCGGTCTTATGTGTTACTGATGTTTTACTTTGCGAAGTTTATGCTTTACTTTGGATTGTTATTATTATTACTCTAGATAAATTATTAATTTTTGAGCTATTTAAATTATACTCTGGGTGTTGCCATGTGGGCATGGTTTGAGATTTGTTGTTTCATTCTTAGGAATGAATACTTGTGGGCGTGCTGCAGCTCATGCTGAGGCTGAAGCTGACGACGCTATGTCGAGTGAGCTTGACCAGCATGAACCGGAGGTTCAAGTTGGCAGGGGACATGGAGGTGGAGTTCAGGCTGGCAGAGGACGGGATGGCAGAGGTCAGGCTACTAGAGGCAGAGGTAGGGAACGTGGTGGTGCAGGCGTTCAGGCACCAGGGGTACCACAAGCTCCTATTGATCCATTTGATTTCACAACATTTCTAGCTGGGATCACTGGACTCCAGAATAATCAAGTGCAACTGCAGGCGGGACAGATCGCCATGCAGAACCAGTATGCTATGCTGGGACTGATTGTACATCAGCAGGCACCACAGGCTGGTGGTGTTGCGGTTGGTGGTGCTGGAATCACTGATAGGGATTTGGTGTTGGCTTATTCGAGACTGAAGCCGACTGATTTTGCGGGCAACGGCGACGCCCTAGAATTTCTGGAGGAGGTTGAGCGGAATGCTCAGAGACTACAGGCTTCTGAGAGACACACAGTTATGCTAGTGGAGATGTCCTTGAAGGGTGCTGCAAATGACTGGTTTTGCAGGGAAATTCGTGCTGATATGGCTACTATTTCTTTGGCGCAGTTTGTAACTCGATTGCGAGACTATTACCCACCTTTTTTAGTGACAGAGGGTTTCAGAGACAGACTGCTGGTTCTGAAGAGAGGAGACAGATCTGTACATGAGTATACTACTGAGTTTGTGAGGCTGAGCCGCTTTGCCCAAGATCTGTAGACTGAACAATAGAGGGTGAACGACAGGTACGTGAAGGGTCTAGGTGCTGAGTTTATTAGTCTTCTGACTGAGACGAGCAAGGAATTTCCTGTTGTAGTGGACAGTGCCCGTCGGATGGAGACAAATTTACTGCACTTTGGGAAAATGTCCGAGACCAATAAGGCGAGCGGTGTTGTTCAGAGTAGTGGGCAGCAGAGTGGTAGCAGCAGCTATCAGTTCAAGCCTTCCCAGTACAAGAGTCAGAAGGGGGGTAGTCAAAAAGGGTATCAGCCGTATTCTCACAGTTCTGATTATAGTGGGAGTAGCCGTGGATCTGGTCGCGGTTATAGTGATATTTCTAGTGTTCCGTTTTGTCATAAGTGCAGGCGTAGATATCTGGGACAGTGCCATGTGGCACTAGGTAGTTGTTATGCTTGTGGACAGCAGGGTCATTTTCCTAGGGAGTGTCCGGCATCTAGGCAGCAGATGTCGTCGGCTAATGGTTCTCAGCTGTTCTTTCAGCAGCAGAGACCTGATTTCACTCCTTCGATAGGGTATTCTCAACCTGCTGCTTTGTTTGGTGGCGATCGGGGCCGTCGTTCAGGAGGGCGTGGATTTGGTGGCTGTGGTAAAGGTCTTAGAGGCTCGAGTAGTTACAGTTCTTCTTAGGCACCGCTACAGGGACAGGGTCAGGCTAGATTGTTTGCTTTGACTCCTCAGGATGCTCGTGCATCAAACGCCGTGGTGCAAGGTGCTATTCCCATGTCATTTGTAGATGCCTTGGTCTTATTTGATGCGGGTGCAACACACTCTTTTATTTCTTCGAGTTTTGCTGCTAAGTTGGGTGTGACACCATCTAGGTTGTTTGAACCTTTATCTGTATCTACGCCTTTGTCTGACTGTGTTGTGGTGGACGTTGTTTATCCGTCTTGTTCTGTGGTTAGACATGGTAGAGATCTTAATGCTGATTTGATTATGCTTGATATGTTGTCTTTTGATGTCATCTTGGTGATGGATTGGTTTTCACGCCATTTTTCTTCTATCAACTGTCGAGGGAAGTAGGTTGTGTTTGGGATTCCTGGTGATATGCCTTTCTCTTTCCAAGGGGAGAAGGCGGAAGCACATAAGAATCTAATTTCGGCGATCAAGGCTAAGCGTATGATGGGCAACGGTTGCCAGCGTTTCTTAGCGGTGGTTCGTGACTTAGAGGTTGGCAGGGGTGATGTGCATAGTGTTTCGATAGTGAATGATTTCACTGATGTGTTTCCAGAGGAGTTGCCTGGATTACCACTTGATCGTGACATTGAGTTTTGTATCGATGTTGCTCCTGGAACAGCTCATATTTTGATACCACCGTATTGGATGGCTCCTGCAGAGCTGAAAGAGTTGAAGGAACAGTTACATGAATTGCTGGATAGTGATTTCATCAGACCGAGTACTTCTTTGTGGGGTGCTCCTGTGTTGTTTGTCAAGAAGAAGGATGATTCTTTTCGGCTGTGTATCGACTATAGACAGCTGAACAAGGTTACTATCAAGAACAGGTATCCTCTTCCTCGTATTGAAGATTTGTTCGACCAGTTGGAGGGTGCTAAGTGTTTTTCGAAGATTGACTTGAGATCCGAGTATCATCAACTTTGGATTCGAGACGTCGATGTGCCTAAGACTGCTTTCAGAGCGCGTTATGGGCATTTCGAGTTTCTAGTCATGTCATTTGGGTTGACTAACGCACCAACTGCGTTTATGGATATGATGAATCGGGTATTCAAGCCGTTTCTGGATCATTTCGTTATTGTGTTTATTGATGACATATTGATCTACTCTCGGAGTGAGGAGGAGCATGCTTTCCACTTGAGGACGATACTGCAGACTTTGCGTGAACATCAGCTATATGCTAAGTTCTCGAAGTGCTAATTCTAGCTGGATCAAGTTACTTTCTTAGGACACGTGGTGTCAAAGGATGGGATCAAGGTTGATCCGACGAAGATTGAGGCGGTTATGGATTGGCAGAGGCCGAGGTCAGTTACCGAGATCAGAAGTTTTCTGGGGTTAGCTGGCTACTATCGTCGGTTCGTGCAGGATTTCTCCAGAATATCTGCACCGTTGACTAAACTGACACAGAAGGGTGTTAAGTTTGAGTTGACTGACAAGTGCGGGGCGAGCTTTGAGAAGCTCAAAGAGATTTTGACTATAGCTCCTGTATTGACTTTGCCATCTGGCATAGAAGGGTTCTTTGTGTATTATGATGCTTCTCGTATTGGTTTGGGTTGCATGTTGATGCAACATGGTAAGGTGATTGCCTATGCTTCTCGCTAGCTGAGGAAGCATGAGGTGAATTATCCTACCCATGATCTGGAGTTAGCAGCTGTGGTTTTTGCTCTCAAGATTTGGAGGCACTATTTGTACGGTGCCACTTGCGAGATCTTCACTGATCATAAGAGTCTGAAGTACGTCTTTGATCAACATGAGTTGAATCTGAGGCATTGGAGATGGTTGGAGTTACTGAAATACTACAATTCTTCTATTCAGTACCATCTGGGTAAGGCTAATGTGGTAGCCGATGCGTTGAGTCGCAAGTCTTCGGGCAGTTTTGGCCCATATTTCTGAGGTTGGGCGGAGACCTATGGTTCGTGAGTGGTATAGTCTGTTAGCTTTGGGATACGGATTTCAAGTTTCGCAGAGAGGTTGTTTGTTGGCACAGTTGCAGGTGCAACCGGTTTTGATTGATAGGATCAAAGCTTCACAAGCTGAGGATCCAGAATTGAAACGAATTATGGATGAGATCCATTTGGATGGGAATTCTGAGTTTGTTCTGGCAGATGGAGTTCTCAGGTACGGTTCTCGACTGTGTGTTCCTGATTCAGATAATTTGAGAGACCAGATTCTGGAGGAAGCGCACAAGTCAGCTTACAGTGTTCATCCAGGTTCTACCAAGATGTATCACGATCTCAAGGGTACGTACTGGTGGAGCGGAATTAAAAAGGATGTTGCAGAGTTTGTGTCTAAGTTTTTGACTTGCCAGCAGGTAAAGTTAGAACATCAAAGACCGTTTGGATATCTGCTGCTGCTACCTATTCCAGAATGGAAATGGGAGCGAATCGCTATGGATTTTGTGGTTGGTTTGCCACGTACCCGAAAGGTGTATGATTCGATTTGGGTGATAGTTGATCGTTTGACCAAGTTAGCTCACTTCCTACCCATCAAGGTTACTTATCAGGCTTCGAAGTTGGCACAGTTGTACATCGATCAGATTGTGAGTGTCCATGGTGTACAAGTGTCGATAGTTTCGGACAGAGGTTCAGTTTTCACCTCTCGGTTTTGGAAGGCGATGCAAGAATCTTTGGGTTCGAGGTTGGATTTCAGTACTGCTTTTTATCCTCAGACTGACGGTCAGTCTGAGAGGACTATTCAGACTTTGGAGGACATGCTCAGGATGTGTGTTCTGGATTTTCAGGGTAGCTGGGATACTCATTTGCCTTCGATTGAGTTTTCCTACAAAAACAGTTACCATGCTAGTATCGAGATGGCACCTTATGAGGCTTTGTACGGGCGCAAGTGTTGATCTCCTATATGTTGGGAGGAGGTTGGCGAGCGTTAGCTCTCGGGAGCAGAGTTATTCAGATTACCTCAGAGAAGGTACCGTTGAACAAACGGATGTTAGAGCCAGCTTTTAGTCGGCATAAGAGTTATGCTGATCCGAAGAGAAAAGACATGGAGTTTCGGGTTGGAGATTTCGTGTTTCTTCGGGTTTCGCCTATGAAGGGCGTTGTGCGTTTTGGTGTTAAGGGGAAGTTAGCACCGAGGTATGTTGGTCCGTATGAGATCATTGAGCGTATTGGAGCAGTGGCGTACAAGTTGGCGTTGCCACCAGATATGTCGTTGGTTCACCCAATGTTTCACATTTCCATGTTGCAGAAGTGTATTTCTAATCCTTCTCACGTGATAGTACAGCAGAGTGTTGAGATTGACCATGAGTAATCATATGAGGAGCAGCCTGTCGAGATTGTTAATACGTAGGTTCGTAAGTTACGGAGCAAGAAGATTCTGATGGTCAAGGTTCTTTGGCGGAACCATTCTGTTGAGGAGTGCACTTGGGAGACCGAGTTGGATATGCGGAGTCGCTATCCTTTTCTATTTCCTTGAGGTAAAAAAATTGATTGTTATTTGATTTTTATGAGTTTTACTTGTGTTTTGTGTTATTTTTGGTGTTAAGTGTTTATTGTGTTAAATTCGAGAATTTTTAATTAGTTGGGGAGAATGTAATACCCCGTAAAATTTTAAATAATTTATTTATGACTTTCCGGTAATAATTCTAGTCGTTTGCGGTTTCATTGTTCGATCTGGTTCGGTTAAATTTTAAATTTGAATTCAGGTTCCTTCGTTTGTGGTTCAACCAAGCGGTTGAACCACAAAAGATCAAATCAAGTCTCAAAAGAGAGACCTGATGAAAATTTCGAAGAGTCTTGTTCGAGACATGGGGTTTCAAACGAGACCCTTTGAAATTTCTGCTGGTCTCGTTTGAGACGTTCGAGACCAGCCTTGACACTTCCAAGGACCCATTTTCACCTACAATTTAACCTAACTAATCCCTATAACACACTTCATACAAACCCTAGCCGTCTTTCCTTCTAAAAATCGCTGAGAATTTTTGAGCTAATCATCAATCAAAGTCCAGTGTTCATATCCGTAAGTTTTGATTCCTTATTCTCAGATTTTGCTAAAAACGACCCTTACGTTTTCTGATTAGTTCTCAATCGTTATTACGTATATTTTAGTTCCGTTTCGTCCTAGTTGAAGAAGACTCGATCCTCTACAAATCCTAACGTTTGTTTCGTCAAACGGCACGTAAGCGAATCTGTATCAATCTTCGTTGTTTTACCGTTTTTAAGTTATTTTTTGTTTTGGCTCTAAAACAATACTTTCGTTTATCAATCTGTTTCGCAGCTGTTTGGAGATCGAAATCAGTTCCGTTTATTCTCCGTGATAGTAGACTCGTTCCTCTACAATTCTACACCTTTCATTCGTCAAACGGTACGTAAACGAACCTGTATCAATCGCTGCCGTTTCATCGTATTTCATTGATTATAAACTGTTTTGTTTTGGAATTACTACTGCCATTCATCTTGTTGTTTCATTGTTGAGTTTGAGGTTTTAGAGAATATTATAATTGGGCTTATCAATTGGAATGTGTTGATTGGTGTTTTGAGGTTTCGGTTTTGGATTACTCTTCGTTGTTCATAGTTTCGGCTTATGAGTTCTTGATTTTGTTAATCTTGTTTTTGTGGTTATCAGATTCTTGTAATTGTTGGAGTTGATATTATGTCTTGGGTAGTTTGAATTATAAAAGAAATATGAAGTTTAATTATTAAGATTTCTTAAATTCGGTTTCGGAATTTCGTTCTTTTCTCTGCATATGTTGGGTTGCTTGTGTTTTTGCAAATGTAGAAGATGACTTCGTGGCAATAGACGATTGGTTTTTAGGATTTACTTTTGGTTAAATATTATCTTAGGCCACTAGGTTATTTGATGATAATTTGTATAATTCTTTAAGTTACTTAATTAACTATTTTTTTATTGATTTTAAATATTAAATTACGAAATTGATTTCGGCTTATTTATTTAGCGGTTTAAATAATATTATTTTTATAATTTGAAATTTCTTCGAGCATTAATATTTTAAATTAATATTAATCCTATTATGGTTTATATATGATTTTATAAAGTGGCTATATGAAATGGGAATTGGGGGTTTCATTTAAATTTGAAAGTTGTTAAATTAGTTATATTATTTTTAATACCTAAAATAATATTTGAGTTATTTAAAAATTAAATTTATAATTATTATTAATTATTATTTAGGGTTAATGTCAAAAAAAATCACGAACTTTACACGTTTTCTCATTTTAATCATGAAGTTTAAATTTTCTCATTTTCATACACGAACCACCATTTTTCCCAAATTCATACACGATGCTGAGGTGGCACTCATTCATTGGTGTAAAATGACCTCCACCCTCAGCGAATTACACCAATGAAGCCGTGACACCTCAGCACCGTGCATGAATTTGAGAAAAAGTTGTAGTTCGTGCATGAAAATGAGAAAATTTAAAGGCATGATTAAAAATGGAAAACATGTAAAGTTCGTGAATTTTTATGACATTACCCCTATTATTTAATTGATAATTTGAATTTTTGGCTTAAAATGCTTTTGTGATTAAATTTATATTTTAGCTTTATTTGGTTATTTAAATCATTTCAATACTGTTTTCCATAATCATACTATATTAGTATAAAATGTTTTGATTTAAGGGTTTTAAACTTAACAAATGTCAATAGTATTGCGAACTCATCTCAGTATATCTGACTCCGTTATTTTTCCAAATTTTTCAGGTTTATGATTTGAAAGCTGGTCCACTCTAATTCTTTTGATTCCTCGGAGGTTTTATGTTATTTAAACTAGTTCTATTTTCAAACTCTTAGACCGTAGTAGAACTAATTTATATATTATATTTTTATTGCACTTTGGGATTGTCGATCTGTTCGATTATTTATTATTGGCATGTTTACTGTGGAATATTTTATTATTATATTTAAGGCATGCTATTGAGCATTTCAGATATTTAAATTATTTATATTAGAACTGTAATATAAATTGTTAGACTTAAGTTGGAGTCTCGGTTTCCCCCGAGCAGTTTTCTGCAGGTTTAAATTTTTTTTATTTTCCGCAAGACTTGCTATGGGTTTTGGTACGACCATACCCATACCCTAGCGCCGGTCACGATTCATGAAATTGGGTCGTGACTGTAATATCCCTCACTGTTATGACGTAATAATCCGACATGTGACACACGTTTCGTTTAAAATCTGATGAAATACATGACATGTTTGATATAAAAAAATAAATATAAATATTTAGAGGATAAATAAATTAAGGTTTAAGGATGAGATATAATTATATTTGGAATTATAATTATATAAGAATGGATAAGCATTTTATATCGGGTATAATACGCGCGTAGAATAGTATTTGGAGAATAGAGGTTAAAATAAAATAAATTAATATATCAATATGCATCTCTAATTGAAGAGTAAAAAGTTTTGGAAATATCCTAGAAATTAGAACGTCAAAATACGGAATTTTGAATGTAAAATTGAAGGATGTAGAAAAGAATGGTTGCGGACACGTGGCAATATAGGAGTGGCGACACATGGTGACGGATAAGTGGAGACACGAGTCTAGCATGTGCGGCGACATGTGGTGCGTATGCACAATGATACGTGGCGACACGTGGCGCGCATGCGCAACGACACTTGGAGAGACGTGTCACACATGCACAGTGACACGTGGCGATATTTTATTCTATATCTATATGAAACGTTTATAGTACGTTTTTCTTCTCCAATCGATGTATTCTCTAAAAAGCGGTTTTGATACGTCAAGCTTGTTTGGTCGATATCTCTCTACACCAATATCGGAATTCGATGTTCTTTATATCAAATTGAAGCTATCGACATCCTCTTAAACTCTATTATTTTGGTTTTATATAATTCGGCTGAAAAATATATCAAATCCATGATTAAGTTTCAGCCTAAAACGACATGTTTGCTTCTCGTATTCCGGCCAATTTTCTCGCCGTTTCCGTAAAAATTAAAATCTCAGAAATCCTTTGGTTAAATATTTTGATATTTGGAGGATTGAATTTGAAGTTTTATGCGAGTCATCGAGGTATGGACGTGGCGAATTAAAGAAACCTGACGGGGATTGATGGATATAAGCTTATTTTGGATTTAAGCGATCACTGTGAGTTTATGAAATATTTGTTGCAAAGGTATTCAATTCAATTTGTTTCAATGTGCGATGTGAAAATGATAATTACTAGATATTTTAGCCTTTGCTATTGAGATTGAATTATGCGTTTAAATGGTTTATATAGCTATTATGGAAAATGTTTAAAATGTGTTTAATTAAACGTTATTGCAATGAAGCAATTGTTGATTAGAATCTATATGAATATTTGAGTGTGGTAAAGCTTTTATACTTTTGAGATATCGATTCATTGTTGATAAATATGACATGCCTTTTTGACTATTGGATAGTCATTTGATTTGGTAAATGATGCATTAAAGTGTTTGTTGTTGAAATTGTTTTGAGATTTGGTTTTGTGGCCAAATGGTGAATTGGTTGTGCTCAAATGGTTTGAGATTTATATTAGTGATATGCCAGTCTGTAATGATGTATGTGAGAGGTGCTGAGTTGTGATATGCACCTATGATTATGTGCTGAGATAGAGATATGCACATGGGAGAATATTTTATTTGGTGTCAATGCGCATGACACCGGGCTGAGTCCTGAACGATGGTCGGTGAAGGGAGAAGGGTCGAGCCTGCTAATGGAGAGAAAAGGTTTAGCCATCAGGTGGCCTAGAAAGAGTTTGGCTAGGCTGTAAGCCAGTGTTGTGTCTCTGGTTACAGACCTAGGGTTTGGTGTATTATTACAGAGATGGATATCACGATTGTTGACATGATACAATATGTTCATGTGATTATGAGTTTTAAAAATGTGGAGCATATTCGGTATGCCTTCTGTGTTCTTTAAAAATGATTTAACTTGCTTATAAGTGGTTGTCTATAGTATTAATGCTATAGACTAATTAAGATTCTATTGAGTTTAAAAGTATTTTCTATAAATACTTTCAAGGTATTTGAAAAGTGTGTAGATGTTGAATTCAATTGAGAAGAGATTTGAAAATGATTTGAAAAGAGTATATTTTACATAAAGTGGTTTTAAAGTGTTTTTACCCTTTATGTAATATTTATTAGTAATATTGTGAACTCACTCAGTTTTATACTGACCCCATTGTCCATCCAATTTTACAGGAAAGTAAATGATGATCCGATGAAAACTTCCGAAGTTTTATTTCCTCAGAAGTCATTTTATTCAAGACATGAAAAGAAGATTTGTATTCTAGAAGTCCGCAGTAGACTAGTGTTTTAATGTTCATGTATTAAGTATTTTAACTCTGATATTTATATTAAATGGGGTCATAGCATTATAAAAACACTTTTATGAATGAATATTTAATTTGAAAGCAAAAAATTTACAATGTTTTCAGGCTTGCTACGGTTGCGGAGCTACCACTCGCATTTTCTAGCGTCGGTCTCGACTCGAGATTTTGGGTCATGACAGTGACAGTTTCGTAATGCATTAAATGTTTGGATTTGTTTTATAACGTTTTAAACATTTGATTTGTTATGTAACGTTTTAAACGTTTGGATTTTCTCGTAGGCTTAATCACCAAAAATGCCAAACTTATGCGTCTCGGGTCAGTTATAGCCAAACCTTTTAAAACCATCAGATTTAGCCAAACCTTATATGTTATGTTTCTTTTTTAGCCATTTTTGAATCGAACCGGTTTTTTGACACCTTGTCGTCCACGTCACTGCCACCTAAGCAATTGGCTGGCATGACAACTGAGACAATTAAATTAGGTTTGGCTATAACTGACACAAAATACATAGTTTTGGTATTTTTTGGTGATTAGAGCTAATTTTAAAATCAAACTAATATGTTAGATTCAATAATTAGTAAATTAATTATATCATTTATAAAATTAATATATATTTAAAAATAATTAATATTTTCTATTTAATACTAATTAAAATTAATCCAATTTTTTTACTAAATCTAATAAATTTATTGTATAATATATTTTAATGAATATGTAATTAATTTAAGTAATAATTAAAATTAAAATTAAAGGATAATTTTTAAAAAAATTAGCCATATTTGATTAAAAAAGTTGAATTAATGTATTACTTAAGAATTAATGTTGAATTAAGTTTGGTGAAAGTGTTTAATGTTCATGATGATTCCGAGTTTGATTTATTATTTTCAATGCTATTCAGATTTTGTTATAACTGAGATTAGGTAATAAAAAAGTGGTTATGTGTAAATTAAAGCAAGTTGCTATGCAGAATAAATGACATATGCGTCCATATTTTATAAACATCGTGATTTATATTGATTACACCACAATGGGCTTCACTTTATAGAGAAAAAAAAGAGAAAAAACTTACTCGTCCTTTAAATAAGCAGTGATCTATTGAGTAATTTTTTTTATGTTTATGTGTGTGTAGTTGAATTATGAACACTGTCATATATTTGTTGTATATTTAATTTATTAATTATTGAATTTAAAAATTAGTTTGATTTTAAAATTAGCTCTAATCATCAAAAAAAATACCAAAACTATGTATTTTATGTCAGATATAGCCAAACCTAATTTAATTGTGTCAGTTGTCATGCCAGCCAATTGCTTAGTTGGCAGTGACATGGACGACAAGGTGTCAAAAAAACCAGTTCGACTCAAAAATGGCTAAAAAGAAACAAAATATATAAGGTTTGGCTAAATCTGGTGGTTTTTAAAGGTTTGGCTATAAGTGACACAAGACGTATAGGTTTGGCATTTTTTGGTGATTAAGCATTTCTCGTAAACATTTCGATTTGTAACGTTTTAAACATTTGGATTTGTTTCATAAAGTCTTAAACATTTCGATTTGTTTCGTAACGTTTGAAACGTTTGGATTAAATCGCTAAAAAAGTAAAACGTTAGGATTTGTTTCGTAACGTTTTAAATATTTGGCTTAAATCGCTAAAAAGATGAAACATTAAGATTTGCTTCGTAACGTTTTAAACGTTTGGCTATAATCACTAAAAAAGATGAAACGTTATGATTTGTTTCGTAACATTTTAAACGTTTGGCTTCAAGCGCTAAAAAGGTGAAACATTAGGATTTATTTCGTAACGTTTTAAACGTTTGGATTAGTTTCGTAACGTATTAAAAGTTTCGCTTAAATCGCTAAAAAGGTGAAAGGTTTGGATTTGTTTCGTAACGTATTAAACGTTAGGATTTGTTTCGCAACGTTTTAAACGTTTGGAATAAATCGCTAAAAACGTGAAATGTTAGTATTTGTTTCGTAACGTTTTAAACATTAGGCTTAAATCGCTAAAAAGGTTATATGTTAGGATTTATTTCGTAAAGTTTTAAACGTTTGGATTTGTTTTATAACGATTTAAATGTTTGGCTTAAATTTCTAAAAAGGTGAAATGTTTGGATTTTTTTCATAACGTTTTAAACATTTGGATTTGTTTCATAACGTTTCGAACGTTTGGATTTTTTTCGTAACACTTTAAATGTTTGGATTAAATCGCTAAAATGGTGAAAAGTTTGGATTTGTTTTGTAACATTTTAAACATTTGGATTTTTTTCGTAACGTTTTGATTGTTTGGGTTTGTTTCGTAACGTTTTAAACGTTCATATTTGCTTCGTAATATGTTAAACGTTTGCAATAATTCGCTAGAAAGGTGAAACATTTGGTCTTGTTTCGTAACGTTTTTAACGTTTGGATTTGTTTCTTAATGTTTTAAACGTTACGTTTGGCTTAAATCACTAATAATGTGAAATTTCAAGATTCGTTTCGTAACGTTTTAAACGTTTGGCTTAAATCGCTAAAAAGGTGAAACATTAGGATTTGTTTCGTAACGTTTTAAACGTTTGGCTTAAATCGCTAAAAAGGTGAAACGTTAGGATTTGTTTCGTAACGTTTTAATTGGATTTGTTTTGTAACGATTTAAACGTTTGGCTTAAATTGCAAAATAGGTGAAAAGTTAGGATTTTTTTCGTATAGTTTTAAACATTTGGATTTGTTTCGTAACGTTTTAAACATTTTGCTTATATAGCTGATGAGGTGAAACATTCAGATTTGTTTCGTAACGTTTTAAATATTTGGCTTAAATAGCTAAAAAGTGAAAACATTTGGATTTGTTTCGTAACATTTTAAACGTTTAGATTTGTTTGGTAACATTTTAAACGTTTGGATTTGTTTCATAACATTTTAAACGTTTGGATTTGTTTCTTAACGCTTTATATTTTTGGATTAAATCGCTAAAAAGGTGAAAAGGTCAGATTTTTTTTTCGTAACGTTTTAAACGTTTGTATTTGTTTTTTAACGTTTTAAACTATTGGATTTGTTTCTTAACGCTTTATATTTTTGGATTAAATCGCTAAAAATGTGAGAAGTTCGGATTTGTTTCGTAACGTTTTAAACGTTTGTATTTGTTTTGTAACGTAATAAACTATTGGATTTTTTTCATAACGTTATAAACGTTTGGATTTGTTTCCTAACATTTTAAACATTTGGATTTGTTTCGTAACGTTTTAAATGTTTGGATTAATTCGCTAAAAAGGTGAAACGTTAGGATTTATTTCGTAACGTTTTAAACGTTTGGCGTAAATTGCTAAAAAGGTGAAATGTTAGGATTTTTTTTCGTAACGTTTTAAACGTTTGGTTTCATAGCTAAAAAGGGGAAATGTTAGGATTTGTTTTTTAACGTTTTAAACATTTAGATTCGTTTCGTAACGATTTAAATGTTTGACTTAAACAGCCAAAAAGGTGAAACGTTTGGATTTGTTTCGTAATACTTTAAACGTTTTGATTAAATCGCTAAAGAGGTGAAATGTTAGGTTTAGTTTCGTAGTTTTTAAACATTTGGATTTGTTTCGTAACGTTTTAAACGTTTAGATTTCTTTGTAATGTTTTAAATGTTTGGATTTGTTTAGTAACATTTTGAATGTTTGGATTTGTTTCGTAACGTTTTAAACGTTTGGATTAAATCGCTAAAAAGTTAAAACATTAGGATTTTTTTCGTAACATTTTAAACATTTGGCTTAAATTGCTAAAAATGTGAAATGTTAGGATTGTTTTCGAAACGTTTTAAACGTTTGGCTTAAATAGCTAAAAAGGTGAAACTTTAGAATTTGTTTTGTAACATTTAAAACGTTTGGATATGTTTCATTACGTTTTAAACATTTGGCTTAAATAGCTGAAAAGGTGAAATGTTTGGAATTGTTTCGTAATGTTTTAAACGTTTGGCTTAAATTGCTAAAAAGGGGAAACGTTTGAATTTATTCCTTAACATTTTAAACGTTTGAATTTGTTTCGTAACGTTTTAAACGTTTCACTTAAATAGCTAAAAAGGTGAAACATTAATGTTTTATACGTTTGGATTTGTTTCCTAACGTTTTAAACATTTGGCTTAAATCGCTAAAAAGGTGAAACATTAGGATTTGTTTCGTAAAGTTTTAAATGTTTGGCATAAATCACTAAAAAGATGAAACGTTAGGTTTGTTTCGTAACATTTTAAACGTTTGTATTAGTTTCATAATGTTTTAAACGTTTGGCTTAAATCGACAAAAAGGGGAAACGTTTGGATTTGTTTCGTAGCGTTCTAAACGTTTGGCATAAATCGCTAAAAAGGGAATTGTTAGGATTCGTAACGTTTTAAATGTTTGGCGTAAATTGTTAAAAACGTGAAAAGTTTGGATTTGTTTTGTAACATTTTAAACGTTTAGATTTGTTTAGTAACGTTTTAAATGTTCTGATTTGTTTCGTAACGTTTTAAACGTTTGGATTTGTTTCGTAACATTTTAAACGTTTGGATTTGTTTCGTAACATTTTAAACGTGCGGCTAAAATAGCTAAAAAGGTAAAACGTTAGGATTTGTTTGTACCGTTTTCAACGTTTGGATTTGTTTCGTAACGTTTTAAACGTTAGGCTTAAATCACTAAAAAGGGGAAACGTTTAGATTTGTTTCGTAACGTTTTAAACGTTTGGCTTAAATCACTAAAAAGGTGAAACGTTAGGATTTTTTCGTAACGTTTCAAACGCTTGGATTAGTTTCGTAACGTTTTAAACGTTTTCCTTAAATCGCTAAAAAGGTAAAACGTTTGGATTTGTTTCGTAAAGTTTTAAACGTTCGGATTAAATAGCTAAAAAGGTGAAACGTTAGGATTTGTTTTTTAACGTTTTAAACGTTTTGATTTGTTTCGTAACGTTTTAAACGTTTGGCTTAAACAGCTAATAAGGTAAAACATAAGGATTTGCTTTGTAACATTGTAAACATTTGGATTTGTTTCGTAATGTTTTAAACGTTTATTATAAAATGCTCAGCCAACTCTGAGTCTCAAACATGGCAGGAGTACATATTAACCCAAATTAATTAAAGAATGTTAATACATCAATAATCCATTGAATAAGTTTATAACAAGTACTAGACATATAAGACTTCTAATTACTACTGCGGTCTAAGAATAAAATCAGTTTAATAACTTTATTAAATAAAGTAAAACCTCCGAGGAAATAAAGAATCGGAGAGCAGCTCACTCGCTCATATCATAACCTTGGAAAAATTGGGAAAACAACGGGGTTAGATATACTGAGATGAGTTCATAGCACTATTTACATTTATCAAGTGGAAAACCTTTAAAACTCTTTTAAAACATTTAATATAAACATTACGTGTAATAGTTGTAACCCTAATTCACAATACTAAAAATAACCATAATTCAATAGGCTTGATCCAGAGAGCTAAGCTACACCGAGTTACCACCGACCACTCTTAATCCATAACCAGAGTACCGAGAGCTGAGCTATACCGAGTTACTCTACTGGTCCCGAGAGCTATGCTCACACCGAGTTACCACCACATATCACATACCTTATCTAGATCAATACCGGTGCGCACGCAGTCCTAATAATGCCCATTAGGTAGCATGTTCCAACTAAAAGCCATAATGGAAAAACAGTTCAAAATATACATACAGTATATATTTATATATTGAAATAACAATTTACTTTATAAAGCGGTAAATAGTAAGTACAAACTCACTGCTTGCGAATCCACGTAATAAACCTGGCAAGAACCTAAACCTGATTTGACTCCGACGCACGAGCCGTCGACGAGTCTAAGAAAACATAAATCAGAATTAATATCATCCCCTAACTCTAGAGAGTACTAGACACCACATAGGACTAGCACAAAACCAAAATCAATGCTAACACATAAGCCAAATACATAGTAAATACACATACTCAAAATATAGTCAAAACCATACAACAAGTTAAGCCCTATTGAGTTTCAATTGAAAACATAATCCGGAAACTTTTTCAAACCATTTGGTAAAACATGTCTAAACCCAAAATGGTACTTAGCCGAGTCAACAAAGACTTTCAAGCTTAACTCACATGTCGGGCGACCCAGGTCTAACCCGACCCAACATAACCAAGTTGTAAACCAATGTTTAAAATCTGGAATCAAATAATAATTTAAAACCTGAGTTTGAAAAGTAAGGAACTCAATATCGTTTAACTAACCAATTAATCAACACGCAATAAAGTGTTTGATAAAATCCATAATGAACCAACACGCTTTAAAAGACAACACAAGTCAAAACATGCCTTAGCAAACAAATTAACAATAAGCGTATTCCTCATGCCCAAGCAATGTCGATAACCAAACTAAACACCACAATCCAAGTATAACATTATCCTAAAAATATTATATAAAACAGCCCTAAACATTTAAATTAAGCCAAAACAGTTTATAGCTCAACAATTATGAATCGCAAGGACATACAAATCAGCCCTATAATCATGCTTCGACAAATCTAAGCAACCAAACAATTTACAATATCCAAATGAATCCATAAACATGAACTAACAATTGGATAACTCAATTCGGATTCAAATTAACCAACCAAGAGCATACGAGTCAATTACTACAATGAATGAAAAATTGATGCATCAATCGGCGTTATACATAACCCTCCTAATATGAATCAACAATAATAAAATCCAATTATTAATAACATGATAATTTAATTATGGGCAGTCCTAATCAATTCAAAACAATTTATACACAAAGCAATATGAAATTGTGAATCTAAGGTAACCGATTCTTAATTTGATTTAATAAACATGCAATGAATGATAACAACAGTATCAACATAGTAAATCAACCCTAGAACATGTATGAACAACCACTATTCATCCAAAACATAGCCACAACAATCAACATAACAAAATATGAACAACACCACCACAACACAACAATCGAATTGAATAAAAGGATTAGATACCTTGTCAATTCAAAGAGAAATAAAATCTCAGAAACAAGGTAGATCCAACGCTATAAGAACGAAATTAAAAGACAAGATGAACCACTAATGGAATCAAATGATGATTCAATGATTTGGAATGAAAAGAGATGGATTAATCACTTACCAATTGATTGAGGCACCAAAGATCGAGTGGAAAACATTTAGAAATAGTTTACAATGAGTTTAGGGTTTTTAAAATCGAATAGGGGATGTTTAGGTCAAGTAAAAGTCTATTTAAAGCCTCCAAAACGAACCCAACCGGTTCTATGGCCGGTTCTGCCTAGTAGAACCGGTTATAGAACCAGTTTACTCACGGAATCCTAAAAAACGAAGTGGTCCGGACCTACGGCTTGATCTACCCAGAAGGTCCGGTTCATAGGTCCGGTTGACCCGAAAAAGGGTCAAAACAACGATCCGAACGGTCGAATGAAAGATAATCCTCTTAGGTACAACATATCAAAAATGCAGCCCGATCCGACGGTTCAATTAGGAGATATGTACGTTTTACTACAGCATGACAGATTTGGAAATCATGTAAACATTGTTTCGATAACAACCCGGAAATGAATCAATTCAACATCAAATACTTAGAGTTTCAAGGGGCACACATAAGTCACTCAACACGATACAACCAAGGTATCACATATGCTAATCCGAACATATATCAATCCGAAAACAAGTCGGATCACAAATAGAACATGATGAAGCGAAAACAAAACCAAAGTCCATCACAAACCAAACTTTAAATGGACAATCAAACCACCAAAACAAGTCAGAAAAATATGGGATATTACAGTAACGTTTTAAACGTTTAGAATTAGTAACGTTTTAAATGTTTGGATTTGTTTCATAATGTTTTAAACGTTTGGATTTGTTTCGTAACGTTTTAAACGTTTTGATTTGTTTCGTAACGTTTTAAACGTTTGGATTTAATCGCTAAAAAGGTAAAACGTTAGGATTTATTTTATAACATTTTTAAATGTTTGGCTTAACCAACTAAAAAGGTGAAACGTTTGGATTTATTTCGTAACGCTTTAAACGTTTCGATTAAATCGCTAAAGAGGTGAAACGTTAGGATTTGTTTCATAACATTTTAAACGTTCGGATTTGTTTCATAACGTTTTAAACGTTCGGATTTGTTTCGTAACGTTTAAAATGTTCGGATTTGTTTCGTAACGTTTTAAAACGTTTGGATTTGTTTCGTAACGCTTTAAATGTTTGGATTAAATCGCTAAAAAGATGAAACGTTTGGATTTGTTTCGTAATATGGTAAACTTTTGGATTTGTTTCGTAACATTTTAAACGTTTAAATTTTTTTCGTAAAGTTTTAAACGTTTGGATTTGTTTCGTAACGTTTTAAACGTTTGGATTTGTTTCTTTACGTTTTAAACGTTTGGCTTAAATCGCTAAAAAGGTGAAACGTTTGGATTTATTTCGTAATGCTTTAAACGTTTTGATTTGTTTCGTAATGTTTTAAACGTTTGGATTTTTTTCGTAACGCATTAAATGTTTGGATTAAATTGCTAAAAAGGAGAAACATTTTGATTTGTTTTGTTATATATTAAACGTTTTGATTTGTTTCATAACATTTTAAACGTTTGGACTATTTTGTAAAGTTTTATACGTTAGAAATGGCAGCAACGATTAGGCAAGCATAGCTTAAGCAAAATTGATCTCTACTCTATTCATAATAAAGTCACAGCAACAAGATGGAAATGGCAGCAACATCTATATGGCATTAACTAAGACATAACACGGTGAAATCATAACGGCAACAAACGGAGGAAACTGTACGTACCGTTTAAGATTCTGAAGAGATAGGATTAAAGGAATCGATGAACACAGATGGATCGTTGAAGAAAAACTCAGATTGATGCAAGAATAATGAAGTTACGAGTTAATAACGGCACGCGGCGATATCGAACATTAAACGAAGAAAAACGATGAGAATACTTACCGGATCGAACGATTGGAATGAATGATGATTGAAGAAGAAGTTCAGATTTTTTTAAGACGAATAGCGGCCAGGTCTTGTATTAAACGATTGGAAAATATTAGGTTTGGAAATAAAAGAAACGTAACAGATGAATATATAGGAGGAAGAAGATGATATGCAAATATGTAACAACTTGCATGGGCTTTTTTATATTATGGCCAAACCAACACACTTATGGGCTTATCATGCATAAAGTAAATCACGTGGGAAGGGAAGTGTATGCATGGCTCATTTTCATTCAAAATAAGCTTGCCTTTTTTTATTAATTTTCTTTTAAAAGTTAATAATACAACCCAAATACGAATCGAACTACGACCGAATCAACGAACGACTCTAATAAATTTAAATAAAAATATATAATAGTAATAATGATAAATTACTTAAAGATTGACGGAATGCGAAAATTAAAATTAAAAATTTTAAAAAATAATTAAATAATATAGGATATTACATTCTTCCCAACTGAATAAAAATTCGTCCTCGAATTTAGAACACAAAAACTAAAAGCATAACAACACGTAAGGCACACAAGATCAAACAACGATAACGCAAAATCGAAGATACATGTACCTCAAGGGAAGAGGAAAGAATAACGTTTCCGCATATCGGACTCCGTCTCCCAAGTGCACTCCTCAACAGAATGATTCCACCACATAACTTTGACCATCAGAATTTCCTTGTTCCGTAACCTATGCACTTGCGTATCGACAATCTCAACTGGCTGTTCCTCATAGGACAGTTCCTGGTCAATCTCAACGCTCTGAGGCACAATCACATGTGAAGGATCTGAGATGCACTTCCTCAGCATAGAAACATGAAATACAGGATGCACTAAAGACATGTCTGGCGGCAGAACCAGACGATAAGCCACATTTCCAATCCTCTTTGAAATCTTATAAGGACCAACGTACCTTGGTGCTAACTTTTCCTTGACACCAAAACAAACCACGCCTTTCATAGGCGAAACCCGAAGAAACACAAAGCCTCCCACACGAAACTCGATGTCTTTTCTCTTCGGATCAGCATAAATCTTATGCCGACTAAAAGCTATCTCCAACCTCCGTTTTATCAATGGTACCTTCTCTGAGGTAACCTGAATAATCTCAGCAACAGAAAACTTCTGCTAGCCGACCTCTTCCCAGCAGATAGGAGATAGACACTTGCTTCCGTACAAAGCCTCGCATGATAACTGTTGTTGTAGAAAAAAATCAATCAGCGGCAGATGAGTATCCCAGCTACCTTGAAAATCAAGAATGCAGATCCTGAGCATATCCTCTAATGTCTGAATAGTCCTCTCAGACTTACTGTCAGTCTGAGGATGAAAAACTGTATTGAAGTCTAAACGAGAACCCAAGGACTCCTGTAACGCTTTCCAAAACCTCGAAGTGAAAACAGAACCTCTGTCTGAAGCAATCGAAACTGGTACACCCATGCAAACTGACAATCCTATCGATGTACAACTGATTCAACTTCGAAGCAGGATACGAAACCTTGATCGGAAGGAAATGAGCCGAGTTAGTCATACGGTCAACTATCTTCCAGATGGAATCGTACCCCTATCGAGTACGTGGTAAACCAACTATGAAGTCCATGGCAATCCGCTCCCACTTCCACTCTGGAATAGGTAGTGGCTGCAGATAGCCAGAAGGCCTCTGATGTTCCAGCTCTACTTGTTAGCAAATCAGACACTTGGAAAACGTACTCTACAACATCTTTTTTCATTCCGCTCCACCAATACGTACCCTTGAGGTCATGGTACATCTTGGTAGATCCCGGATGAACATTGTAAGCTGATCTATGCGCTTCCTTCAGAATATGGTCTCTCAAACCATCCGAATCCGGAACGCACAGTCTAGAACCAAACTTGAGAACTCCGTCAACAAAAACAAACTCGGAATTCTCGTCCAGATGGATCTCATCCATAATCCGTTTCAATTGTGAATCCTCAGCTTGTAAAGCTTTAATCATATCAATCAAAACCGGCTGCACCTGCAGTTATGCCAACAGACGACCATTCTGAGAAAACTGAAAACCGTAGCCCGAAGCTATCAAACCATGCCATTCTCTAACCATGGGTTTACGCCCAACCTCAAAAATATGGCCAAACTTCTCGAAGACTTGCGACTCAACGCATCGGCTACCATATTAGCCTTACCAGGATGGTACTGAATAGTACAGTCGTAGTCTTTCAGCAACTCTAGCCTCCTCCTCTGTCTCAGATTCAACTCTCGCTGATCAAAGATGTACTTCAGACTCTTATGATCAGAGAAGATCTCGCAAGTCGCACCGTACAAGTAGTGCCTCCAGATCTTTAGAGCAAAAACCACAGCCGCTAACTCCAAGTCATGAGTAGGGTAATTCACCTCATGCTTCTTCAGCTGTCGAGAAGCATAGGCTATCACCTGTCCATGTTGCCTCAACACGCAACCTCAGCCAATCCCAGAAGCATCGCAGTACACAGTAAAACCCTCAATGATATAAGACAATGCCAAAATAAGAGTTGTAGTCAGAATTTCCTTCAGCTTCTCGAAACTTGCCTCGCACTTGTCGGTCCACTCAAACTTAACAACTTTCTGTGTCAGTTTAGTCAAAGGTGCAGATATCTGAGAGAAATCCTGCACGAACCGACGGTAGTAGCCAGCTAACCCAAGAAAACTCCTAATCTCGGTAACTGACCTCGGCCTCTGCCAATCCATAACCGCCTCAATAATATTCGGATCAACCTTGATGCCATCCTTCGACACCATGTTTCCTAAGAAGGTAACCTGTTCCAGCCAAAAATCACACTTTGAGAACTTAGCATACAACTGATGCTCTTCAAAGGTCTGTAGTATAGTCCTCTAATGATAAGCATGCTCCTCCTCGCTCCGAGAATAAATTAGAATGTCATCAATGAAGATTATAACAAACTGATCCAAAAACCCGATTCTTCATGTCCATAGACGCTACTGGTGTGTTAGTCAACCCAAACGACATGACCAAAAACTTGAAATGCCCATAACGCGTTCTGAAAGCAATCTTAGGCACATCGATATCCGAAACCCAAAGTTGACGATACCCGGATCTCAAGTCAATCTTGGAAAAACACTTTGCACCCTGCAACTGATCAAACAAGCCGTCGATGCGAGGAAGAGGATATTTGTTCTTGATGGTATCCTTATTCAACTGTCTGTAGTCGATACAAAGCCAAAAGGAACCATCCTTCTTCTTAGCAAACAGAACTGGAGCACCCCATGGAGAAGTATTCGGTCTGATGAATCCACTATCCAAAAGTTCTTGTAACTGCTCCTTCAACTCTTTTAGCTCAGCAGGAGCCATCCGATACGGCGGTATCGAAATAGGACCAGTTCTAGGAACAATGTCAATGCAGAACTGAATATCCCAATCAGGTGGTAATCCAGGCAACTTATCTGGAAAAACGTCAGTGAACTCATTCACTATCACTCCCCACCTCAACATCCATATCTTGAACCATAACTAAGAAAGCTTGACAACCCTTACTCATCTTTCGCTTTGCCTTGATCGCAGAAATCAGATTCTTAGGTGTTTCCGCATTCTCACCTGGAAAAGAAAAGGGTAGATGACATGGAATCCGAAACTCAACCGACTTCCCTCGATAGTCGATCGAAGCATAATGGCGTGCCAGCTAATCCATCCCCAAAATCACGTCAAATGAAAGAACATCCAAAACAACCAGATCAGTACGCATGTCTCTTCCATGGATAACCACGGAACACGATGGATATACAACATCCACCACCACACAGTCAGACAATGGAGTAGAAACAGATAAAGGTTTACACAAACTCGTTGGTATTACACCCAACTTAGCAGCAAAACATGTAGACACAAAAGAATGGGTTGCACCCGCATCAAATAAAAAAAGAGAATCTACAAAAGCAATCCGAATAGTACCTTGCACCACTACGTTAGATGCATGAGCATCCTGAGGAATCAAGGCGAAAACTCTGGCCTGACCCTGACTCTGCTGTTGAGAACTCTGCCCAGTACCATACATGTTAGAACCTCTACTGCCGTTGCCACAGCCTCCAAAACCACGCCCTCTAGAACCTCGGCCCCGCTGGACACCAAAAGAAGCGGCAGGTTGAGAGAACCCTGCCGGTGCAGAGAACGCTGGTCTCTGACTTTGATAGAATGGCTGAGCAACACTAGCTGCCGACATCTGCTGCCCAGATGCCTGACACTCTCTGGAAAAGTGACCTGACTGGCCACAAGTAAAACAACCCCCTGGTGCTAAACGACACTCGCCCGGATGTCGACGTCTGCAATTCTGGCAGAAGGAAAAACTAGCACCTCCACTATTACCGCGCCGAAAACTGCGGCTGCTACCGCTGTTGCCTAAACTGTAGGTGTAAGGCTGATAACTCTTCTTGACACCCCTCTTCTTGTTCTTGTACTTAGAAGGTGTAGATTGGTAGCTACCACCACCACTCTACTGTCCAGGGCCAGAAGACTTCTTAGCCTAGGAAGAACAAGAAATCTCCCCAAACTGTAACAATGAGCTCTCCAGACGACGAGCACTGTCCACTACGTCTGTAAAGTTTTTGCGTGTCTCAATCAGCAAACGCCCTAAGCCCTTTACATATCTGTCGTTCACTCTTTGCGGATCTGTCTGCAAGTCCGGAGCGAAGCGACCCAACCTCACGAACTCCGTCGTGTACTCGGATACTGACCTATCATCCCTAGCAAGTGTCAAAAATATGTCTCTATGACCCTCTGTCACCGAAAACGGCAAGAAGAATGCTCTGAATCTCTCCAGAAACTAAGCCCAAGTGATAGTAGGCATGTTAGCATGAACAGATCTACGAAACCAATCCCCAGTTGAACCCTTCATAGACATCTCAACTAGAACGACGGTCTGACGCTCATTAGCCTGTAGTCGCCGAGCATTCTGCTCAACCTCCTCGAGAAAATCCAGCGCGTCTCCAGAACCGTCAAACTCAATTGGCTTCAGCCTCATGTAAGCCAATACCAGATCCTTGTCAGTGGTTCCGACACCACCAACTGCTGCACCACCAGTTTGTGGTTGCTGCTGCTGAACAATCTGACACAAACCCGCATACTGATCCTGAATAGCGACCTGTCCTGCTTGCAGCTGAACCTGGTTGAGTTGTAAAGCATCAACTCCAGCCAGTAATGTGTTGAAGTCAAAGTCGTCCAACTCAGGTTGTGCCACACCTGGTGCTTGAGCACCCCCTGCAGCACCGCGTCCTACACCTCCGCCTCTACCTCTGCCAGCTTGACCTCGGCCAGCTGGACCTCGACCAGCTCGACCCCGACCAGCTGGGCCTCTGCATGCTAGTCCTCTACCAGCTTGAACCTCTGGTTCATTCTGGTCCACCTCCATAGAGATCGCGTCATTAGCCTCGGCATTTTGCTGAGCCGCAGCACGAGTACGCGTATTCATTCCTGAGAATGAAACAAAAATTCTTAATACAAACAAAAATCTAACCATATAATCACAACATGGCAAATCAGCCAACAAGTAATCACCCAAGTGAAAACAACCATATAATAAGCAATAAAGCAAATAAATTCACACGACTGACTCACGACATTCCTATAGGAGTAGGCAGAAAGTTTTGAAAATAAAAGATGACGTTTCAAAGACAAGACTCGAATCCTAATTCCCCAGTAGTTCCTAGAACAATTTAATCACTTAACATGCCAAAACAATTAAACCATTAACAATTAAAATGCCTTGGTTTGAAACCAAAGCTCTGATACCAAGTTTGTTACGACCCATTTTCATGAATCGTGACCGGCGCTAGGGTATGGGTATGGTTTTACCAAAACCCGTAACTAGCCTTGCGGATAACCAACTTATAACATTTAAAGTAATGTACCTGCATAAAACCAAATGCTCGGGGCCAACCGAGACTTAAACCTAATCTAGCAGTACAATATAAACAACATAAATTTAAAGTACGCTTATCTCAAAATAATCTGCAACAGCATGGCAATATATAAAATCCCATAAACACTGTAATCATGCCAAAGCTGCTAAAATAATAGTTGGACCAATCCAACAAACAATGGTCTATAATATAAGTAAAAGACTAAGACATAAATAATCTGATACTACTACTGTAGTCTAAGAGTTTAAAACAATTAGACTCTTTTATTCTGAAAATAAAATAAAGAACCTCCGAGAATGGAGAAACGGAGATCGACCAATGCTCAAATCATAAACCTGGAAAATTTGGGAAAACAACGGGGTAAGATTTACTGAGTAGAGTTTATATAACCATTTACATTTATTAAGTTGAAAACTTTTAAAAACGTTTAATAAAACATTTTCATTATGGATTATCAATGAAATCCTAAACCACGATTCTAAATCCATTGTCGTGCCGCTGAGACGTATCTCAATAACCGATCTCCGACTATCACTTAATAATTAGTGAGCCCAGGAGACGTATCTTCCACCGATGCCCTCACTAAGGTGAGACGTATCTCAAACCTACCTCAATACCATAATCATTACCAGTGCGCACTCAGTCCGGATGATGCCCATCGAGTATCACGTTCCAATTCAAATCCACAATGCCGAAAACAGTTCAAAAGCTGTTGATACATATATATATATATACAAAATATAACATTTGCTTAGTAAAGAGGTAAATAGAGATATTAACTTACTGCTTGCTAAATCCACGTGATCCTGACAAGCACCTAACTCTGGTTCGCCTCTGAAGTACGAACAGTCGACGAGTCTAAATAAAATATTAAAATCATAATTAAAATCAGACCGTAACTCTAAAGAGTACTCGACACCACATAGGACTAGCACAACACAATACCAAGCCACATTTAAAAAAACACTTATATTAAATGCATTCCAAATATGACCCAAGTTATAGAGTACAAATCATATAAACAATTTTAGAATGATTCGTAAAATAATTTAAATAAATTCAAGTTAAAATCCATATAAGTGAATCAGCCGAGTTCTTAAAAACTACCAAACTTCTTCCCACTTGTTGGGCGACCAAAGTCTAACCCAAACCAAAACTTTATTAAATTATAAACCCGAGTTTATAAATTGAATACTTGATAAAATAATTATCTATTTTAAAAATAAAATTCAATATCTTCAAATCCAAGTAACCCAAGTTACAACCAAAACTTAACCATTTTAAGTAAATAAAAATTTAGGGACTAAACTGTAATTTAGCCAATTTGATTTTCGAAATCAAAATTAATTACTCGTTCTTAATTTACTAAATTATAAATCAAACCAAATCCAAAAGTTATCCTCGAAACAAAACCAATAGATAAAACTTAACTTGAATAAGTTTTTTAAAAACTTTAGGGGCTAAATCGTAAATTTGCTAATTTGACAAATCAATCAAAATTAAATATAATTACCCGAGTAATTATATTAATTTAGATTATAAAATAATTAACGTTTTCAAATTGTCAATTTAAAATTAAAACTATGCAAAAGTTATTATCAAATAATATCCTAGCTAAAAACAATTTGAGGGATTTAATTGTTTTAAAGAAAATCATTTAGTGACTATCAAGGCCAATTGGCCATCTTCTCCAATTCAAAAATAACTCATCCCCGCCATCACCATTTGTAATTCATTAAGAATAAAAACCATGATCTTGAAGAATAAGAAACTAAGCCTAGATCAAAATTCCTCTAAATGAACACAAGCACTAACCCCATACTAACGTTCCCTAACTAACCAGAAAAAGATGAAGAACACATTACTGAAACCATGACAATTCACGGCGACAAAATAATTTGCGGTCGAGTCCGACGATAGCCAACAACACAACGATTAGGCAAGCATAACATAAGCAAAATTGATCTATACTCTATTCATAATAAAATCACGGCAACAAGATGGAAACAGCAGCAACATCTTATGAATATGGCATCATCTAAGACATAACACGGTGAAATCGTAACGGGAGCAAACGAAGGAAACTTTACGTACCGTTTAAGATTCTGAAGCGATAGGATTAAAGGAATCGATGAACACAGATGGATCGTTGAAGAAAAACTCAGAATGATGCTAGAATAATGAAGTTACGAGTTCATAACGGCACGCGACGATATCGAACATTAAACGAAGAAAAATGATGAGAATACTCATCGGATCGAACGATTGGAATGAATGATGATTGAAGATGAAGTTCAGATTTGTTTAAGACGAATAGCGGCTAGGTCTTGTATTAAATGATAGGAAAATATTAGGTTTGGAAGTAAAAGAAACGTAAGAGATGAATATATAGGAGGAAGAAGATGATATGCAGATATGTAACAACTTGTATGTGCTTTTTTATATTATGGTCAAACCAACACACTTATGGACTTATCATGCACAAAGTAAATCACGTGGGAAGGAAAGTGTATGAATGACTCATTTTCATGCAAAATAAGCTTGCTTTCCCTTTTTTTTAATTTTCTTTTAAAAGTTAATAATACAAACCAAATACGAATCGAATTACGACCGAATCAATGAACGACTCTAATAAATATAAATAACAATATATAATAGTAATAATGATATATTACTTAAAGATTGACGGAATGCAAAAATTAAAATTTAAATTTTTTAAAAATAATTTAAAAATACGGGATATTACACTAACGTTTTAAACGTTTCGATTTGTTTTGTAACGTTTTAAACATTTGGCTTTGCTCCGTAACGTATTAAACGTTTGAATTTTCTAGTAACATTTTAAATGTTTGGATTTGTTTCGTAACATTTTAAACGTTTGGATTTGTTTCACAACGTTTTAAACGTTTAGATTTGTGTTAGTAACGTTTTAAACGTTTGGCTTAAATCGCTATAATGGTTAAACGTTAGGAGTTTTTCGTAACGTTTCAAACGCTTGGATTAGTTTCGTAATGTTTTAAACGTTTGTCGTAAATCGCTAAAAAGATAAAACGTTTGGATTTGTTTCGTAACGTTTTAAACGTTTGGCTTAAATAGCTAAAACGGTGAAATGTTAGGATTTGTTTTTTGATGTTTTAAACGTGTTGATTTGTTTCGTAACGTTTTAAATGTTTGGCTTAAACAGCTAATAAGGTAAAACACTAGGATTTTTTTGGTAACATTTTAAACGTTTGTATTTGTTTCGTAACGTTTTAAACGTTCGACTTAAATCACTAAAAAGGTAAAACGTTAGAATTTTTTTTCGTAACGTTTTAATCGTTTGACTTAAATCGCTAAAAAGGTTTAAAAGTTTAGATTTGTTTCATAACGTTTTAAACGTTTGTCTTAAATCGCTAAAAAGGTGAAACGTTTGGATTTGTTTCATAACGTTTTAAACATTTGGATTTGTTTCGTATTGTTTTAAACATTTGGCTTAAATTGCTAAAAAGGTAAAACGTTATCATTTTTTCCATAACATTTTAAACGTTTGGATTAGTTTCATAACGTTTTAAACGTTTGGATTAAATCGCTAAAAAGGTGATACATTTGGATTTATTTCGTAATGTTTTAAACACTTGGATTTTTTCGTAATGTTTTAAACGTTTGGCTTAAATCGCTAAAAAGGTGAAATATTTGGATTTTTTGTAACATTTTAAAATATTTGGATTTATTTCGCAACGTTTTAAACGTTTAGCTTAAATCTCTAAAAAGGTGAAACATTAGGGTTTGTTTTGTAACGTTTTTAACGTCTTGGCTTAACTCGTTAAAAAGGTGAAACGTTAGGATTTGTTTCGTAACGTTTTAAATGTTTGGATTTATTTTGTAATGTTTTAAACGTTAGAATCAAATTGCTAAAAAGGTGAAACGTTATGATTTTTTTCGTAACGTTTTAAACGTTTGGCTTAAATCGCTAAAAAGATGAAACTTTAAGGATTTGTTTCGTAACGTTTTAAACGTTCGTATTAAATCGTTAAATAGGTGAAACATTTTGATTTGTTTCGTAATATATTCAACGTTTGGATTTGTTTCGTAACATTTTAAAAGTTTGGATTTTTTCGTAAAGTTTTAAATGTTTGCATTTGTTTCGTAACGTTTTAAACGTTTGGATTTGTTTCGTAACGTTTTAAACGTTTGGATTAAATTGCTAAAAAGGTGAAACGTTAGGATTTGTTTCGTAGCGTTTTAAACGTTTGGCTTAAATCGCTAAAAAGGTGAAACGTTAGGATATTTTTCGCAACGTTTTTAACGTTTGGATTAGTTTCGCAATATTTTATACGTTTGGCTTAATTCGCTAAATTGGTGAAATATTTGGATTTGTTTCATAACATTTTAAACGTTTGGATTTGTTTCGTACCGTTTTAAACGTTTTACTTAAATCGCTAAAAAGGTTAAACATTAGGTTTTTTTTTTGTAACGTTTTTAACGTTTGGCTTAACTCATTAAAAAGGTTAAACGTTACGATTAACGTTTTAATCGTTTAAATTTGTTTTAACGTTTTAAACGTTTGGCTTAAATTGCTAAAAAGATGAAATGATCGTATTTGTTTCGTAACGTTTTAAACGTTTGGATTTGTTTCGTAACGTTTTAAACGTTTGGATTAAATTGCTAAAAAGGTGAAATGTTAGGATTTGTTTCGTAACGTTTTCAACGTTTGGCTTTAATCGCTAAAAAGGTGAAACGTTAGGATTTGTTTCGTAACATTTTAGACGTTTGGCTTTGTTTCGTAACGCTTTAAACGTTTGGCTAAATCGCTAAAAAGGCGAAACGTTTGGATTTGTTTAGTAACGTTTTAAACGTTTGGA